>NC_044929.1:5185494-5256968 GCF_003576645.1 Ipomoea triloba
TTGATGTCTTCATAAGAGTTGTAGCCCTTGAAGTCTTCTTTCCAATGGTTCAAGAATCACCTCATTTGGATATTCCTACGCTGAGATATGGTCCAATTACCGAGGTGTCGCCATGGTAGCGGGAATTTCAACTCTTTGGCTCGTTTGGATTGGCTTTTGCTCCCAAATGGTTCTAATGCACTTCTAAACACATCAAAAACATCTAAACCAAGCATTATACCATTTTAAATATAAAAACAAAGAAGTAAGCATTGGACACAACATTTTATCACACAATTAACTATAAAACCTACATAAAAACACAAGTAAAATAGGTACAAATGAGAGTGTGTCACTAATCCTTAATAGTCAATTATAAAATAATTTTTTTTAAATGACTGATTTTATGTTTCCCTTTCAATAATGTTTCTTAATTTTCACATGTTTTATTTATTTTTATTATATTCATTTTTATATTTAATTATTAAATCAACAGTTTTTAGTAAAGTTAGCCAAGTCACGAAAAACTAATAAATATAAATAATTTTTTTCTTTGTAAATAATGTTAATGGGGGGTTATTTTAATTAGGAGGAGCAAACAACGATTTTCATTCATTGAAAACGAATCCAACACATTTATATTAAAATTAGAAAAATAGCTAAATAAGCCCCCTAGAGCAATCTAACTATTTTCTTTTTTACTTTTTTTTTTAAAAATCTCTTTAAACCCTCTAAACTGACAAAAAGGTGCGATTAAGCCCTAATTTAATGTACCTATTCAACATCGCTGATTTGACCTTAACCAGACTTTTATTATTCTTATTTGGTGAGTGGTGACTACTTGACATCCAATGTGACGATAATTTGACATAATTTTAAAAATTATTAATAAAAATTTGTAAATAAATAATAATTCAAAAATGTGAAAATACGAATTTTTTTTTAAGTATTGGACGAATACTAATTTTGTTATTTGTTGTGAAATTTGAAATGAGTCAACATTTTATATTTTACGGATATGTAATGAATTAATGACGAATTGCAAATTAAATGTGATGAAATAATCGTAGGGCTCGCATTTAAAAACGATATGATATTGCATGGGTGCAAATTGCCTAACTCCAAAATCCAAATGGATAATCCCCCAAAAATTCATTTAGTCATTAATTATTAACTGGTTTGATTTGTAGAAAAGAATTTATAAGAAATGAAATTTAAATTTATGAAAAGGAATTAATGTAAATTTTATACCCATTATTATTTTTATTTATGAAAAAACTTACAATTTGTTATTTAAAACTTGAAAGTGCACATTAGATAAACCTACCTTGTGACCCTCGTTATTATTTTGTTATTGAAAAATAAATTTTGAGAATAATTATTATATAAAGATTGAAATACCCTTACATAGTAACTAAAGCCGAGTGAGGTTAGTATTGTCCCAAATTAATGCCAATTTTTCTTCGCAAATGATAAGGGAAGCCAATATAACTCTAATTTCTCAAATTTAAGAAATTGAAACTCCAAGAAAATATGTTCCTACCAACCGAAAAAGAGAATTCACGTATGAAACAATTAAATCAAGAAAACCAAACGAGTATTTTAGTGTTGATTCCAACTTTCTAAGGCCAAAATGCTATAGTCTATAGAGTAACTTTTTCCTTGACACAATAGAAGAAAATGTAATTACAATAAGGGTCTGTTTGGAAACTCAGAAAATAACTTTTGGAAGTCATTTTTTGAATTTTTCTATGTTTGGATGTTCAAGAAAAATAAAGTCAAAGAAAAATATTTATTCTGTTCAACGAAAATGTCTTCCTAGCTAGCTAGATTTTTAGTCAGAAGACATTTTTCGAATTCTTTATTTTTCATATTTATCCTCCATCTCATCTCGTTTCTAGATTCCAAATTATTATTACCACCACCACTGCCACAACCACAACCATCACCACCAAATTTTCTGACCTTCAGTCAAATATTAAAAAGTTAAATTATTTTTTTAAAAATGAGTCATTTTTTGAAAATTATTTTTTAGAAAACATTTTTCGGATTTTGAAACCGACCATAAATCTATCATTAGTGTACGGAGTACTTATATGGTTGTACCATAAGATCATTTGCACATTATTGTATAGGTTAATTTACACGTTTTCAACTTACCATTCCATTTGTCTTAAAGAACAACACTTTCAAAGATTTATCCATATCTAGCTGACATCTTATTATTAACGGAATGGTTAAACTCATATCCAATAGACATTATTTACGTGTAGCCATATATACCTAGTTAAGGTAGCCCATGGTTTCCAATCCAACATATTCTTTGCTTTCACTTCACCAAGTTGTATTATAGGACAAATTATACCATGGACCAAGATCTATATTGCATTATGAACGCTGGTCTAAAATAACATTTAAATTATGTGTTTGTAGTTGACATATTTTGTACTTGTAATTAATTATTTATGTGCTTATAAATAATTAAATTAAAGACACATAATATATTACATATAGACACATAAACTATTAATTACGGGTATAAAATATATTAACTTTAGAGATAATATATTGTCACGTCAAAATATAATATGACTTATGAGGAAGTGAATTTAGAAAGAGAAGGTAACAATTCAACGTGGTCGTTACCTTAACAGCTGTACAAGTTAATGATTCGGCAACCTATTAGCCATTGGTCGCAAGTTAGGCTTAACAAGTGTCTATCGTCATTTGAATAAGTTAATGATTTGGCGACCTATTAGCCACTGGTCGCAATTCAAGTTTAGGCTTATGTCACAAGTGTCTGTCATATCAAGTGGGTACGTGCATGATTGAGGCTATATATGCTGAACGAAGTTGTTTCTTTGACCATCTGCATGTGGTGACAGTTAACCGAAATACAATAATAACCCTACGTAAAAAGATTCTGAAAAAATAACAAGCACGGACGAAAAGATTTACTCCGTATATTTTATACGGTAGGTTGTTAGTACGAGTAGAGCAAAAGACTTTTTTTTTTTTTTTTTTAAATCTTATTTGTTATTTTTTCAAAATGTTAGGAGTGTTGTAGCCTAGATTTTTCAAGATAAAACGTTCTATTTTTTAAGTTTGAGCACTCAAATTATAAAATCTGGTGAACTAAAACGGGGATGAACACAAGAAGTTTTAGAAAGGAGGAAGAGCAGAGTTCGAGAGAGAAAAGCTAATTTCAATTTTTTCTCTAAAATGTTATGCTCAACCACAACTTATATAGGAGTTGATAGATTAAATAACATTTAACCATGACCTTAAAACTAGTAATAAAATCAGTTATTAAAAATTAGAATTAATATGAAATTAATTATATTATAACTGATAAGAATTAATACTATCAGAACGGTCGCTACCCGAATGGTACCTGAGAGGTTACGAGTGGCAACCATTCGATCAAACCTAATACGAGTGGGCAACCACTTGGTCAAACTTGAGTTGACCGAATGGTAGCAGACCACTACCACAACCGTCAAACCTGAGTTGACCGAATGGTAGCAGACCACTACCACAACCGTCAAACCTGAGTTGACCTAATGGTAGCAGCCCACTACCACAACCGAAATAAGCCAAAATTTGGCCTAACTTAGCCCGCAAGGTCAGCCAATTTTTCAGACGATACTTGTGCCCGCAGGTGTTGGCGTACACGAGTCCAGCCACTTGGCGCGAGAAAGAGCCTCTATACTATATAATTCAATATGCCTTAAAAAAATCTCTTGTATATATAGTGGTGCAAACCTACTTTCCAAACCAATGCAGAACAAAAACTTCTTTAAAGCCTTTCCACCTTGATTTTCAAATTGAAATGAGTCTACTTTGAGAATCAATTTATCATTCACCTATTATCCATTTTGAGCGTACAATATATCAATCTTTTTGTCTAATTACGAAGAACTCGAATCCACTTTGACCCGACCAAAATTGGAGGTGGACTCCACATATATTTGTACCACAAAATAGTCACTTTCCATGTCATTTTATGCTATTTTTCCAATAGTGATCATTCTGAAGTGGCAACGACACATCAACCCTTTTTTATTTAAAAAAAAATAAAATAGTGATTATAAGTTTATATTTATAGCTAATTATGAGTTTTGAAACACGGTTTTGCATCAACTTTTAAGTTTTTCTACCTTTAATACTTTTAATAATAAATTTAAATATTATTTTTGTAGTATTATTATATTATATTTTGATAGTGAGTTAGAATTATAGAAATGTAAATAAGATAAATAAATTATAAATATGTTTATATGACAATATGATATACTTTTAAAGTTAGAGAGTATTACAATGATGTGAATAATGGTCTGAACTACAAGCATTTCTTCTAAACCATGGTTTAAAAAATTTAGCTGATGAACATCCTTATTCTTTTTGCATATTAACAACTTTCTCATCTATTTACTTGTCTATGTTGACACTATCATCGTTAATTAAGTAATATGTTTTCTCACCTTAACTTTTTATCTGTACTCTTGCTATCAATTTTTCAGTTAAAGATTCAAAGTGATCTCTCTTAATTTGTTAGCATTGGAGTTTAACCTCATCCCGATCCCATGGTCTCTTCTTGATTCAATATAATGAAAACATATTGATGATGTCTTTGACTATCATGCACACTTGAACGGGTCCAAACTAGTCTCCACACCTCTTGCTCTCAATGCTATACTCTCATTTCATAATATAATGGTATAACTCTTGAAATCCTATTGAGTATTAAGCATTAGTTGGGAGTCTTCAATGTTTTACTATTATTATGTCCGTCTTAACATTGCCTTTGCTTCTATGAATAAACATTCTCAATAAATGATCGTTCGACTAGCAATTATTGGTGTGAACTTAAGCGTCTCCTACGATATTTACGGAGTTACGTTCTATCAAACTTGGATATATTTTACATCATTACTCTCCTAAATTGAATGACTTTAATCAGGGCCGTTCTAATAAAAATTGGGGCCATGTGCCATATCTTAATTTGGACCCTTTTTTTTTGAGTAATTTTTATATATAAATAATAGTTGTTCAAAAAGTTGTATCAAAATATAAATATTGTATAAAAAATACATATATATTGGAATTGGCAATATATATATATATATATATATATATAGGGTTTTTAAAAGTAATTAGTAATTGGATTCAATTTCATCTTGTCACAAATTGGTCCAATCTTTATACATTTAGCCTAAATTTTTGTAAACTATATATACATATAATTTTTTTTTTTAAATATGGGGCCCCCAAAGCTGTGCGGCTGCACATGTTAGACATGCTCAGATACGGCCCTGACTTTAATTTGTCTCAGCTACTGATTGCATATGGTGTATATATTTTTGAATACTATTAACTCTATTACAATGCATATGGTGTATATATATTTTATTTATATCTAAACATGTACTCCGTATTTTATATATATATATATATATATATATATATATATACACACACAAGAAATACTATATATATATAAGGGGATAGAGTGAAGAGATAGGGATGCTGCTCTCACTATTCCACTGTAGATCCGTCCCTGATTCCTAATCTAATTCTCCACACATACATACATATTGTGTGGCACGAAATCAAAATGCATGCAATAATAATATTTACTCCTCCTCCAGTTGAGACTTTGAAAATGCATCTTGAAGCCTTTTGCAATCAACAAGATAGGCGAAACCATATGCCATGTTCTTCAAGGTTGCGTCGTGCAGTTCTGCGGAGGAGGTGGCGGTGGCGTCGGTGGAGAAGAAAACCCTAAACCCCCTAACAAAAGCCTCTCTTGCGGTGGTCTCGCAGCACAAGTTGGTCATCACGCCCGTCACAATCACCTCTTTTGCACCCATCTCACTCAGACTCTGCTCTAAGTTTGTGCCTAGCTAGATATATAGGCCGGAATAATGCACATAAATATATACAAATAATAAAAATAGAATGATAGTCATATTAGTTATGATGAGGGCAAATATTTTTATGAGACCTTCTAGCATATTTTTGTCTAGGGCCAAAATAAAAATGTAATATATAATACTAATTATAATAAAATGTTTATTACTAAGATTATCACGGTAATCAATAGTTTAGGCCACCTAGTTGATTGATTAGTTATTGCTCTTTCCTCTTTTTTTTTTTTCTGTTTTTTATAAATGGGTTATTTGCTTCATTTTGAACGAAGTAATCTAAAATCATCGTATCTTCCAAACTTAGATATTTTTTAAGTTAATATTTAATATTTAAATATTAATTATTAAAATATTAAATAGTTTATAATTACCTAATTTTAAAAATTTTTAGTTTTTTTTTTTAAATACAGGCGTGTAGGCGTCAATTGATCGACACGCTAGACACCCCCGATGCTCAAATTAAAGAGGGCTTAACAATTTTTCAATCATAATTATAAGAAAGTGTAATACTTTTTGAAAAAAAAAAACTCTTTAATACTTTTACATTTCAATTTAAAAATATTATATTTTTCATAGAGTCTCAAATTAAAATGTAATCTAATAATTCAAATGAAAACCAAATTAAAATAAAAATGAAAATGAAAATGTTACCTGTGAAGGCGCTGTAAGTATTCTTCTCAACCACCAAATCGGAATCCGTGGGGCCCAGCTGGGGGATGAGCTCCGCCTCAACGGTGCCGTCCATGATGAGGTCGCCGTCCCACCACTCGTACAGCATGCCGTAGTCATCCGGAGACTTGTGGCGGTGGCGCGTGAATATCACGCGCATCGACTGCTCGCGGCAGAGGTCGATGGTGGCCTTGATCGCCGGCAGAATAGGCTTGGCCATGGAGTAGAAGTAGTTCTGCATGTCGATCACCAACAGGACGGCGGATTTGGGGTCTGGGTCTCGCTTCCTGACGTCATATTTCCGGTAAGATGACATTTTGGTTTTGTGAGGTCTAGAGATATCTTTCTAGAGTTTGAGAAAGTACCCAAAACTTTCAATTGCTGATAGTATATTTCAGTATTACAATAACATTATTATTATTATTATTATTTTGAAACACGACAAAAACATTATTTAAGTGGAGGAAGTAGTGATATTTTTAAAACAGGGCCCATCTTTAAAAAAAAAGTCATGTTTAATAATTAATAGTTGAATTTTAGTTTTTTTTTTTAATTTATATATAGTGACGAGGGAAATTCACATTCAATGTACTGAATAAATTCTATCTTGTAATCTTAGTTGGTGTGCTTGCTGAAAACTTGTTGGTTAATGGTTACCAATAAACTAGATTTATTTGATGAATTTTAATAAAGTTAATAGTGATGCATTTTTTCTTTAGGTATAAATAAAAATATATAAAAAAATTTCATTAAAATGCTCTAATTAAGATCTTTCAAATAACACACATAGTGATATTTTATTTTAATGTTTTAAATTAAAATATGATTATTTTAAGTAATTATGTCTTCAGGTTCATTTTCAAAATACTATAAATTCATTTTTCCAATATTAGTCCCGAAGGTTTGAGTTACAAATTTAGAAGTGAGTGAATAGATTTACATATTTTTTAAATTTTTAAGAAAAGTTAAGTTCAAGCTAAGGCAAAGATTTAACTTTAAATGGTATCTCGTGTAAAAGAGTATGCAGCAGCAATTTAACCCATTTTTAAATGTTTAGCACGTAAGTTTGATTTTTTTTTGGAATACTATTGACCATATTACATGTAGTATCTGTCCGTATACTTTCTCAACCTACTGAAGCCCAACAAGTCAACATTGCCCCCACTGAGACCAGAACCCATGACCTTCCACTTGGGAGAATCACTTCATGCCGCTTGACCACAAGGTCTTTGGCGCACATAAGTTTGATTGTTAAGTTGGAAAATAATGTAAAAATGTAAGAGGGGGGGGGGGGGGGAGAGAGAGAGAGAGAGAGATTTAGGATTGATTGTACTTAAATTTAGATTTTGATGATGTCTTAGAATAGTTCACGAACAATTTTAGAAGATTGTATGAGGACTAGAATACCCCCATTTCCTTATTAAAAGTTCTCCTGCTAACCAGCTGAAGAACCCAGCTGTTATTTGCTCAAGCTAAGAAGCCAGCTGAGTTTCAGCCTAAGGGCGCGCTAGACAGCCGCCTAAGTCAATTTTTACAACACTCACAAAAGGTCTTCGCCTTAAGGGCATATCGTCTGCAGTTGATTACAAATGTCACTAGTACACATCAAGTATCAACATCAGGATATACAGGTAAAGATTATTCACAAAACATTTGTGCAGCAAGAAACAAACTCAAGTAGCAGCAGATGCAAGTGCTCAGTATCGATACTTTGTCGAGTAATCTTTTGGAGCAATGACAAGACCGCGGCCCTTTCTAGCACCACGATAAACAGTCTCGACAATGTCAATGAACTCTTGTTTGTCCTTCAGTGCCCAGTTGATCTTGTTATTGTTCCCGGTGCCAAGATCGATCATGATATGTTTGTTCCTAAAGAAGAACATCGCAGTCGACGGGTCGTACAATTCATACATCGTGTTGAAGTCAGGAACCTCAGTGATATCTACAAGGTATATGACAGCAAAGTTCTTTATTGTCTCAGCAACTGACGCCAAAACTTCATCCATCTGAAAACCATTAAACATTGTGTGCATCAGTAGTGTTACAAGCTCATTCACTCTTCTGTTTCCTCAAAACGCACATTTTCAACATAGAAACCCAATACAACCACTAATATATTAATATGCACTGCACAGGAAATTATCAATGCACCATACTGTAACACCACAAGCAATCTTGAACCCATGACAAATCATTGCACGGATGATTACTCACTTCCTAGAAACTATTTACATATGTATACAGGGGAGGAGCCGGAAAGGAATATTACTGACTGGGGGTGAAAGCACTTCGAAATGCAATAAAAACTATTCATGACAAAATATAAAACATAATCAATTGGATAAAATGGTTTGAAAAGAAAACACATTATAAGTCACATATCACCTCTATTGATATGATATTTATAAATGCTTTTTCTTTAGTTAGATCAACTTCAAGTTTTTCTAGATTAATTTGAATACAAGGACATATAATATAAACTTATAAACCACATTGACTAAATAATTCATAAAAGTAGACTTTTTAGAAAATATTTGACTGAATCAAAAAATATGTTTTATACAAATTAATTAATCAATTTAAATAATTATTACCACACATAACACATTATAAATCTCACAAATTAACACATTATAAATATAAGTAGTAAATTTGATATGAATCACAAGTCAATATAAATTTTACATCTCACAATTAATAAAAAAGACAAAAAAAATCTAAATTTTACATCTCATAATTAATATAAAAAAGACGGAAAAAATCGCATAGTCACAAGTCACAAATAAAAAATACAATTATAAACTTAAAATTAGAAATAAATCTCACGAATCACAATTTTAATACTAATGAAAAAAAAAGTGAAGGCACATTATATAAATATATTCCCCCTCCACCCTATTGTGAAGAGGGAAAGATAAGATAAAAAGAAGGAAGGAGCTATCAACAGGGTTCACCCCCTAATTTAAGAGAACAATTGCTTAAGAATGTCTAGCTCAGCCATCAGTAACTTGTATTCTTGTATATACATTACTTATTTATATATGTATAAATATACATACATATATATAAAGGGGGTGGGGATGGGGCAGGGGGCAACTGCCCCCACTCTGGATCCGCCCCTGCATGTGTGTGTGTGTGTGTGTATATAGTCATGAGGCCCATAAGTAGCATTATCCTCAAACATAGCATTAGGTACAGTAAAATATCAGAAACCATAATTCAGAACCTGGAAATCTATTGTAGCCTTGAAACCTGGAGTCAATGTATTATCAAGAAAAACTGATAGTGATGAAGGGCTCATGTTCAAGTTACATCAGGAGAGTACGATTTATTTTACACTCTAGGTTCATACAATAGTTGTTTCACTTAACTTCTATAGCTTGGTTATTGAAGAAATTTGTCACAACAGTTCATGAATTACTACTCCATACCTTTATTTATTATTATTTTTTTGACAGCTATAGAAATTGCTATCTTATTACCATTATAAGAAACTAGACAGTGCAAATCATAGCATCAATATTCAGACTTTTCAGAATACAGAGCACAAGATACTAAACAAACTACAAATCAAATGATATATGATCCAGGTTCATTAAAATGCAGCTTTCCAGATAGGATAAATAACTATGCACACTGAGACACATGCAAACTACAAATTTTGAAAACAGCTATCTTGAACAAATCAAAACATCACTACTCACTAGTAGCCGACTATTAAAGTGAACAACCCTTTACGAGAATAAACTACTACACAGGTTCATACTGAATAAACACATTTGTACCAGAATTCACAAATTACAAATATTAAACATTAGGAAATCACATAACACTGAACTCACCACTATACTGTTCTCCGCATCTAACAACACATTTCAACCAACGGAAATTACATTTTACTATCGAAGAACAAATAATTTACAAATATTGAGATAAGTCAAATGAAATTGCTGAAAAAGCTATTAAATTAAGCATAACCCCAAAATATGTTTTCCCCCATAATCAGAAGTGAAATCAAGAAATTGGAATCAAAATCGAAAAGCCAAAGAAGATACCTGCATGCAAGTCTCGTCCCAGTCGTGGCCGAAGCGGATAATGACTAGGCGCTCCTCCTCGGCGAGGATGGCTTGGTCGACCGCCCAACCGGAGTGAAGATGGGGCAGCAAGTACGACATGCCTTCTCCTCTTTCCCCTGAAATCAAATGACGCCAGTGGAGCAGATGGTAGCGTGTTAGGGTTTGTAGGTCGCCAAGACTGTCGAAGGAGAAGAAGAATCGGAAAAGTGGTAGCCCCGATGGCCTGATCTTTTACCAATTGGCGTTTTTACCAAACAAATTTGGCACGCGCTTTTTTTTTTTTTTTTTTTTTTTTGTGTGTGAAAATACTCACATAAGACTAAAATTTTTAATTAATGGATAATATTTTTTGCACTCATTCAAACTATTACATTTTAATTAAAAGTATTACATGTCTCATGATAAAGTACTTTCACACAAAATTATTCCTGCATGTTATAATATAGCCTTTAGCTTGTAGCCATCGTTGGAGTAACAGACTGTATAAATTAACAATACAAAGAAAAGAAGAATAGTAAAATGCAAAGGCAAAAGTATAAATTTTCATTCCATCAACTTCTCTTTACACAATATACATATACGGAGTATAATACAAGTAATAATAACAATAATAAATATGACCGTTACAACGGTTACAACATAATGATCACACTAAATATAATTTATAACACTGCAAAATTAATTCAAAAAATCAATTTAAGTTGTGTATATCTATTTTAGATTTTATTTGGAGTAAAATTTAGCCCAATTCATGGTGATACTTGTGCGGGCCAAACTATAAAATTTTTTAGCATTAACCCGCCTCACTATGGGGTGGTTTAAGACTGGCTAGCGGATTTTAGCCCACTTTGACACTACTCAATTGTTAATTTGTTATATATCATGAACTAGATGTTAGGAAAAAGCATTTAAAGAGAAGGGTAGTTGTCCCACATTAGTTTCTAAAGGCTCTTATATTCAACTTTTAAATAGGAGCACTTTTAGGTGAGTTTGAAATATTATGGAGAGAAAATAAAAGGGAGTTGTTAGTATGAAAAATTATATAAATTATGAATATTCAATATTTAAATTGTGTATTTTAGATTTGAGTCTACCTTGCAAAGTTGACCTGAGTCTACGGAATAATTTGCGGTCTTATTAAGCCATATTCATGTGACCTATACACTGTAAAAATTGACTGAACCTAGAAGGTTTATTTGTTTACCAACATTTGATTTTGTTTTCCTTATCATTTGCGTGCTGTGGTGCTTTTGGTTTCAAAATATGTGTACTGTACTGTGATTGTTAATTTTGCACGTAACGTTTTTTTCTTTTGCAACTGATTTGTACATTGCTTGGGAAGTTGTGCACCCAGGTTGTTATAACAACCGTCCCGATTGATTCACAGGTTCTCATGTGAGAATGGGGACTAATTTCAATTCCTAGTCAGGAATGAGGACAACAACGGGGACGGGGAGTATACTCCATGCCTACCCCTTGCCATCTATACTTTGAGCTAGAGAACTAAACCAAGGGTTAAAAGAAAGAAATAATACTTTTTAGATATTATCCTAGCTAGGATTTCTGGCAATTAGCCACCAATGCAAACTCGTTTCAGATCATTCTCAGACCCAAATGTATATATAAAAAATCAACTTGTTCACATTAGAAATTTGGTGCGGCCAATTTTGATACAAATATAATGCAAATACAGTAGGTAAAAAACTAAATTACACGTAAAAAAAAACATTCATTACATACGACAAATAATGCAACTACAATAATATGTGTTGATATCAATCATGAATATTAAAAACTTCTCTATATACATAGTCATGACAACACTTGAAAGTAACAAATTTTTGCATATTATGACAACATTGAGGACATTTTATATTCTCGTGGACTCTGTCAGAATTAGATAGATATTCAAGAGCACAAGGGTAATGTTGTGGAGTACATGTGGAGCCAAACATCTCATGATGATGATCTTTGAATGCTTGGTCAAAGCCTTTGACTATTGCACTTTCCTTTCATTTCGCGTACTCATTCATGACCGCCAACATCTTATCTCCTAGGTCATATTCGACTATCTTGTTCCCTTTGCATAGCAAAACCCATCCATCAGTTTCATATGCTATCAAAAATTTTAGTCCTTTGACAATTTCGTCTCTCTCTTCATCACCATAAGTCTCATCTAAGAATTTGATCCTTGAAAAAAATATGCTTTGAAGATTCAGCCAAAAACAAAATCTTCCTTTAATTCTGTTGTCAAATGTCGCACAAATTCCACGAATTGCTGATGCTACTTTATTGTTGCTACCGACATAGGCCATTTTAATAGTCAATTGTGGGTTAAAACGAATTTCTGTCAATACCTTGGATGCAAATGTTTTAACCCATTTAATGTCCTTCCCTCCAATAAAAAAATATGTGCTCATTCGCATTAACCTATTCGCATTAACCTATATAAATCATAATAAGTTGTTAGAGCAATAAAATAATAATAATAATCATCAGTAGTGTACCTAAAGTATATATATATACAGGAATATCATATAAATTGATTATTTTATTTCTTGTTAAAAAAATCACTGGTAATCAAAGTTAAGGAAGCTAAGGAAACTTATTTCAAACTTTTCTTGGAATGGAAACAAGAAATAAGTTGGAATATAGCATAGAGAATCTGGACTTACCCATTCATTTGCCTGATTTGTACTTTATCCTATAAAGAATGCAAAGTATAGATACTAAATATAATTAATAAGTATATATAATTTTTTACATCTAATATGATAATAAGAATAATAATATTTTACTTAGCCCTTCAAAAAGGAAAATAGTAAAATTAATAGGGTTTTAGAGAAAAATTAACAATATATATTAATTTGCACTTAATGCTCCAATCTTATGTATTGTCCACCATTTCACGTCATGGATTACATATTTCACTCCCAAGATAAGAAAATAACAATGCATATATAATAAAAATTAAAGTAAATCAAGATAGTACACAAAATCATAGGAAACAAGATTTCTTTTGATTGCATGTGCGTGCAAAGCATTCCAAATGTAAAAGAAGAGTGAAAAGAGAATGTGGTAGTGTGGTACTGAGCTTGTATGTTACACATTTACTTTGCACCATAATTTGTTAAGAGTGAAAAAAGTAAGTGACAAAATTTAGAAAAAGAAAATTATTATTCTTGCTTACATTGCAATTTTTCAAACATAAAAGAGGAAAAAGGTGAATGTGTAAAACACATTTTTAAGTTATATATGTAGAAGTAAAATTCAAACAAAGAGATCAGACAAACATTGGTACCCCTTCCAACACTTTAGAAGTGTGATTTGGGGTCAACCAAAGTTCTTACTTTTAGAATTGAAAATCTCGAACCAACAAGAGATTACCTAGCAAATGAAAAATCACACAAATCAATGAAAAAAATAACAAAAAGTAAGATAGCCTTAGGTTGCCTCCCAAGAACTGTCGCATTTAACGTCCTTGACTCAACGCAACTTACAACGACTAACCATCCATGAACACTTGGATGGGAACTAGTCCTTTGCCCCATTTACTCGCTCTTCAAGATACGACATCAAGTGTCGTGCATTCATGAACTCTTTAAAGCGCATAATCAGCATATCCTCCTCCTAAGTAGGCAATCATTTACTTCTAAGAACATGTCATATTCTTCAAACTTCGTATTGCCTTCCTCTTTCCTCTCTTCTTCCTTCATCTTTTCTTCTTCTTCTTTGACTAACATTCTCTGTTCCTTCAACACTCTTTTTCCTCAACCTTCTCATTGTCTCTCCCTTTTTCACCACTCAGTTCTCGATCATCCCTATTCATTCAATCCTCAACCTCCTTTACTTCACCAACAACAACAATAAGCTAAGATGAAAAATAAATGGAAGCATTTGAAAGAAAAGTACATTGTAATTGAAATGAACACTTAGCTTTGATAACAAAATCTTCAATCTCCAAGCAAATCTTCACAATTGTAAGTTAGAATCCCGCTAAAAATTCTTAGATTAAGGTGTAAAGTTGTCTAGAAATCCTGGGGACGAGAAGATTCTCTCTATAAAATCCTCCATAGATATTATTCACTCATAATTTTTGCAGCTAGCGAAAGCATGTGCTCCATCCAACTAATTAAAAGTCCATAGTTGGACTGCACATTTATGAATGTGCCGATTGACTTTGATCGGCTCCAACCTATGATCTTTTGTATGGCTCTGATACCAAATTGAATCATGTGCTCCATCCAACTAAAAGCATAAGCTCATAGTTGGACTGCACATTTATGAATGTTTATATTATATTCATGTTAACAGCTAGGATTTCCGGCCTGTGATCATCCGTTCTCCCGCCCACCATAATTAGCAACCAATTCTAACTCGTATCAAATAATTCTCATTTCTCAGACCCATATATAAAAAATGTAAGTGTACAAATGATACACGGTCCTTTGTTATTAGCTATATTATTTGTCAAAAATACACTTAGCCTTTATCTAGTTTTTATTAGTTTTTGGACCGTAAGCCAGTCTGTCCACCAGTGCTGATAGTGAAGCTGTGCCAGCGGACGCTGTCTCAGACAGCAAGGAATTAGTCCACCCATTTAAATTGTGTGGTTAACAGAATTTTAAGGGGTGTGGCTCTCTTTTATTCAAGGAGTTTTTCAGATCTAAAATTGTGAAGGTTGTTAAAGGATGCTACACTATATAAAGGAAGGCATTTGAAGCTCTAAAACTCAGCTCTACACATGATACAAGTTGAGAGCTTTCGCACGTGAATATTAAGAAGATCATTTGAAGATTTAATGAAGTTTTACCACTGTCTTTGAAGCTGTCGCTGTTACTGAGTCAAGATGAAGAATTGAAGAATTCTTGGCTTGCAGTTTTGTAAATTCAAAAGTAGATGTTGAAGGTTGTATGTTGGTGTTGAACCTTTGTACGTTTGGGTTGTATTCCAACTTGTGTAAACCTTGGTGCATCTAGTGGATTGGGCAAAAGCTGAGTAGCCCCGCAGATGTAGGAGTTATAGCTCCGAACTGCGTGATCAATTCCTGTGTCCGAGTTCTCTTTCTTTACTTGCGTTTTTATTTTTGTTTGTCTTTTAGTTTATCTAATCTGGACTAATACCTATAAAAACGTTAAACAATCCCTGAACCCGTAAAGTATTTTATTCAAGATCCACGAAGTTTTTTTTTCAATTGGTATCAGAGCACGAGGACTTAATCTATTAGTCTACCGATCTGGCAATCTCGTGTTTCTTGAACTCAATTCTTTGGTGTCTTTTTGGTGTTTTATTTTCGGTTCTTGCTGTTTTTTGTTCTGTCTCACCGTGTGTTGAGTGTTTCAGAATGAATAAACCACCTCCCGAACTAAATGGTGACAACTATGCTTACTGAAAAGCACGTACAAGGATGCATATCAAAGCACATGGTGAACTTATTTGGAAAGCCGTTCTAACTGGTTGGGAACATCCCACAAAAGCGGGTGAAACAGAAAATGATTCCAAAGTGTTCAAACCAAAAGTTGAATGGGATGCAGCTGAAAGGACCTTTGTTGGATATAATAATAAAGCTTTAGATATAATATATTCACTAATGCATGAAAGCCAATTCACTTTAGTTGCAGGTTGTGACTCTGCAAAAGTCGCGTGGGAAATACTGGAAACTACCTATGAAGGCACTAACTCAGTAAGACAATCTAAGTTACAACCGGTTCAATCTGATTTTGAAGAATTACGAATGAACGAAAACGAGGACATTGTGAGTTTCAATGAACGTGTTCAAGAACTTGCAAATCGAGCTGCTGTGCTAGGCGAGCCATTTCCCCAACAAAAATTGGTCAAGAAAGTCTTGCGTTCTCTACCACCGCGTTTTCGAATGAAAGTAACTGCTATCCAGGAAAACGCCGGTTGGGAAGACAAAACTCTTGCAGCATTGATGGGAAGCCTTAAAACCTACGAAATGGAGATCCTGACTGATGATACAAAGAAACAGAAGTCTGTTGCATTCAACGCTGAAGGACAAGATTTCGAATTACCTGATACAGATGAGCTTTCTGATGACCCTGTTGGTTTATTATCTAAACATTTTTCTAAAATTTTGAAACAGGTTAAGCAAAAGAATTACACACAAAATCCTAGGGTACAAAATCAGAAAGGGATCAACTCAAGTTGCTCAAAAGGTGTGGCAAAATCTGGAGTATCAACATCAAGATCATCTGGCTCACGTACTGTTAAATCTAAAGACAAAGCGAACAAGGGCATCCGATGCTATGAATGCGAAGGATTTGGACATGTTCAGGCCGAGTGTGCAACATACTTACGAAGAAAGAAGTCCATGACGACCCTAACCTGGAGCGATGATGAACCTGAATCAGAAGCTGCTGGGTCAGATGCTGACGAAATATCTAGGAATTTTGTGGCCTCACCTCAATAACTGATGCTGATCCTGAAGTAGAAGAGCATGCTGATTCAGACGGTGGAGAATACAATTCAGCTGAAGATCGCGAGTTACCTCCTATGTCTTATGAATTAGAATACAAAAAATTGTACTCCAGATGGGAGGCGTTACTTAAAGTTCATCATTCTTTGTCTAGTAAAATTGGTGTATTAGAAGATGCTAAGATGGTGTACAAAAACCAAGCTTCTGAAAAAGAAATCCTACTGAAGGCTAGTCTTGAACGTGAGGAAAAGCTACAACAGGAGCTAGACACGCTCAAACGGCGAATCAAGATAATGGACACCACATCTACACTTGATGAAATACTGGATTCATGAAGACAAACTTCTACCAAATTTGAGCTTGGTTTCTCAGGTGGGAAGAACAAAGATACTGTTTTTGTGAAAAGTTCTGAACCAGTTCATAACACGCCAGAATCAAACCCAGCTCAACAATGCAATATGACAGCATCTGAACCAGTGTTTGACATGCCTAAATCAAGCTCAGCTTCGCAACGCTGTGTTACAGAATCTGGATCATATCGTGCTTTTCCAAATCCAGTACATCTAGACGAGGCTATGGTAATGTATGGTATCCAAACTTTCATCGCATGAGATATAACCCTGTCTGTCATTATTGCAGGATGCGCGGGCACACCAGACCTGAATGCTACTATTTCTATAAGGATCAAAGGGTTGAGAAATACATTCACAAGCGCATTGCACCATTTGTAAAACAAGTTTGGGTCAGGAAAGCGGATTTTATAACCCAGAAAATGCCAAATGCACCGCAATAGAAAAGTGGTACCTTCTAAATTCATTCTTTAGTTGGTATTTTCTCAATACCTGTATTATGTTTTTTTTTTTGTGTGCTTTTACCCGCTGCTTTATCCTCTGTTTTACCTGCTTCTGTGTTATCTGCTGATTCGGTAGTAGCTACTGGCTCTGTTTCTATCTCGTTCCAGTATGCTCTGTTTCTGGCTCTATTACTCCCTCTATTTTAGGAAGGTTTAGGCCCGAGCAAGTCACAATTCCTGATGCTTCTACGTTCAATATATGTGATATTGCATTATATGTTGACTTGCCTGCTGCATTCGGTGTCTCAAAATCTAATGATTCTGTTCCGGTCACTGTTACAACATGTCCTTTATCTATGTCTGAGTCAGTCACTTTTCCAGCTTCTTCTGGTCCAGTTCCGGTGTCTGCCAGCACTACCGAATTACTATCTGTTTTAATAGCAATGTTACCTGTTTCTTGCTCTGGTTTGTCTGTGTTTGTGCTTCTTATCAGGTGTTTTTTGAACAAGCTCTTCAAAAAACATAAGACACATGTTGCTTCTTTAAGAAAAGAAGAAAGACAAAGTTAGCTATGACTACTCCAGCACCTCGCATAACTTTATAAAAGGGCTCCCAATTCTATTGATGTGTCACCAGTCCTGTTGCCGATCCTGCTGCGCCTAGTAAAAACTCCAAAGTTGATATTTCAAGTCTATATTGCGATATCCGAAGCTGATAGATTTATAGTAAGCTCATAGTCAAAGAAGATTGCTGCTCTAGAAGGATATTGATCCAGATGGCATTATGAAGCATTGCAACATCATCCCTCTACTCAAAGACCAGGATCTACTCCAAACTGTTCAAAACATTAGTTCCTATTCAGAATGGCTGATTGTCAAGTTCTACGTAAATCTGTCTCCTGATACAGATGCTCAAAGTTCTCCTCTGTTTCACAAGGCAGTTGTTCGTGGCCGATGGTATGAATCTAGTTCTGACTTAATCAACCGTGCTGACCTAGAAGAAGAATGTGAGCCGAGCCTAGATTCACTTGTTGCTGCTCTGTCTCACAATCAGCTCATGGCCTGACCTAAGGGTGATGTGTCCTCACAAGTGGTGACTACTATCTAGTTACCTTCGTTTTGGTTTGCTCTCATATTCTATTTTATGTCTTGTTTTTTTTGCTCATTTGAATGTGCCTAAGATGATCTTTTTGATGTGCGTATCTCTATCTATTTTATAAACTGTTCTTGTGACTGCTTTATATGTCTCTGAACATGTTTTTGTCTGATTCTGTGGTTTCCTCTATATTTATATCTGGTTCAGTGTTAACCTTTCCTGTTTCTATTTCTTCTTGCCAATCTGAAGTGTGATCTGAGTTTGAAATTGCTTGTCTTCTATACTTGTTGGTCCGGTCATGACTGTATTTGATATTCTTTGTGTGCTTTTGTGTTATGTGTTATGAATATGTGCTTTTAATGTGCTTTACCTGATTGTATCTGCTTTAACTGAATGTATCTGCTTTTTGGTTGCTTTGTCTGTTCCAACTTGACTTTTATTGTTTTTCGCGTCTACTTAGGGCTGAGCAAAACCCGAAAAAACTGACAAACCCGACCGAACCGCCGGCCGAATAGCAACTGCCGAACCGGGCCGAACCCGAACATTCAAAACCAAACCGATCGTCTGAAACGACGTCGGTTAAGTGGCTGCGGGTTGGGGGGTCCAAAATTGCATCCGAACCGTCCGATTACCCGATCAAATCTAGGGTTAGATATGCTATGTATTATACGACGTCGTTTGGTGTTGTAGTATATATATCCTTAGATAGGGCTTGAGGCTTCCGTAACTCCTCATTTGCGCAGTCGCGACTCATCCTAGGGTTTTCAGACCTCTCTGATTTCTCTCATTTCTCTCATTTCTCTGAGTTCTCTGAGAACTTCTCTCACTCTCTCAGACCTCAGTCGCGAATCACGATCCCTCTCTGTTCTCGTTCTCGACTTCTCTAAATCTCTAAGAGTTTGAGACTCTGAGTTCTCTCGTTCTCCGTCAGTCTGTTGGTGACTTCCACAGTTCCACCCGGTGGCCGTTGGTGACTTGGTTGAGTGGTTCTGTTCGAGTTCGACTGGTGGAAGCCCGACGCCCTACTGGTGCCTGTCGGAGACCGTTCGGCTGTTTCATCTGGTGATATCTGTGCTAGAAGCCCTTGTTCTCTGGGGTATTTGTGAGAAAGGAAGTAGGTATTCAAACCCTAGTTTAATAACTTTGATAGTTTGATCTGTTAGGCTGTTAGCGATTATGTGATATTCTGGATTTCTGGTGGGAGCACTGACTCGTTGCATTACTTGCAATCTTGCATACTTGTTAGCGATTTTGTGATATTCTATTATTCTGTGAATCTGTGATATTCTGGTGGGAGCACTGACTCGTCGCATACTTGTTAGTTGTTAGCGATTTTGTGATATTCTATTATTTTGTGAATCTGTGATATTCTGGTGGGAGCACTGACTCGTTTCATGTTTCTTTCAAACCCTAGTTGAATAAAATAGATTTGGAATTTTAACAATTTACAAACCCTAGTTTGATAACTTAATCAGTTATCATATACTGGTGGTCAAGTGGAAGCCCTATTTATAGAAATCCTGATAATGATGGACTAGGAATTGGGAAACAATTGCTGTATATTAATATTACAGTCTCCCAATCTGAAATTGAAATTTCAAAATTGAAACCCTGAATCTGGATTTCTTTGTCTAGTACTCTAGAGTCTAGACTCTAGTCAAGTTTATGGATGTATGCCCTTAAATGTATTCTCAATAAATTTCCTAATAAAATAATTGTGTTCTTGGAAAATGATGACACAAAATGTGTCTGATTCTAGAACTTTATGTGTAATTGTATGGCTGACTGAGACACTGAGTGACTGTCTGTCACTCTGGCTCTGTCCATTATTATTTGTGATTGAATCCCAATACTGTCTGTACTAATACTTAGCCATATTTTAGATGGATAATATCAGTACTCCTGGTAGTCAACCACCCAATTCTTCAATTGTGGAACCTACAGTGGTGGAAGCCCAAACTGTTGAGGCTAATAATCAACAGAATGAGCAACCTCCTGCTGCAGTTTCTGGGAAGAAGAGGAAAGAGGTTGAGTCCAGATCCAGAGTATGGGATCATTTTGTGAGAATAAAAGACAATAACAATATTACTATACAAGCAAAGTGTGTTTATCGTGCAAAAGTGTACAAGTGTGAGTCCAAGAGACATGGTACATCTTCCTTAATAGCCCATATGCTAAGCTGTTTGAAAAACCCTCACTCCAAGGATACTAGGCAGTCCCTTTTAACCTTTCAAGCAGTTAATACCTCTGAGTCATCTGAAACTACTGTGGGAGAAATTGGGTGCTGGGTATTTAACCAAGACTTAATTAGGAGGGCCTTGGTTAAAATGATAATCATAGATGAACTGCCTTTTAGATTTGTTGAGGGTTTAGGTTTCAGGATGTTCATTGCTGTTGCTTGCCCTAGGTTTATAGTTCCATCTAGATGGACTATAAGTAGGGACATCCTAGTGGTCTATGAAGAGGAGAGACTGAAATTGAAGGCTTTTTTAAGGGAAACCAGTCATAGGGTTAGCATTACCACTGATTCTTGGACATCAATTCAAAGGATTAACTACATGGTTGTGACTGCCCATTTCATTGATCAAAGGATTAACTACATGGTTGTGACTGCCCATTTCATTGATTAAAGGATTAACTACATGGTTGTGACTGCCCATTTCATTGATTCAGAGTGGAACTACATGGTTGTGACTGCCCATTTCATTGATTCAGAGTGGAAGCTGCATAAAAAAATCATAGCCTTTGTCCCTGTTACCTCTCACAAAGGTAAAAAAATCATAGCCTTTGTCCCTGTTACCTCTCACAAAGGGGAGTATCTTGCAAAAGCCCTAGAAACATGTTTGCTGGAGTGGGGGCTTAGGAATATTTTTAGTGTTACTGTGGATAATGCCTCGTCTAATGACACTGCTATGGGGTTTCTTAAGAAAAAAATAGTGTCTTGGGGTACATCAACTGTGAAGGCTAAGTATATTCACATGAGATGCATTGCCCATATCCTTAACTTGGTTGTTCAAGATGGCTTGAAGGAGTGTGATAGTTCTGTGAAAAAAGTTAGGGAGGTTGTTAGATATGTTAGGAATTCACCTGCCAGGCTAAGGAAGTTCAGGGACTTGGCTGATTTGTTAGGAATTGAGCAAAGGTCTTCTTTGTGTCTAGATGTTCCAACCAGATGGAACTCTACATATTTGATGTTACAATCTGCTTTGACTTATCAGAAAGTCTTTGAATCTTGTGAAGAGTCTGATAGTTCTTTCAAATCTGACTTGGGTGATTCTGTGCCTAATTTTATGGACTGGGAGTCTGTGAGCAGTTTGGTGGAGTTGTTGAAATGTTTTTATGATATGACAATCAGAATTTCTGGATCTTTATATGTGACAGCTAACACATTTTTCAGTGAGATTTCTGATTTGTATTGTATTTTAAATGGAATGGTGGAAGCTGGTGGGGCAGTGAGCTTAATGGGGAGAAATATGAAAGCAAAATTTGAGAAGTATTGGGGTGATATAGACAAGATGAATCTTATGATTTTCTTTGCAAACATTCTAGACCCCAGGGATAAATTAGAGTATATGCCTACTCAAATTAATCATATGTATGGTGAGGAGAAAGGTAAACCATACTATGATAAAGTGCTTGCTGGTTTGAATGAGTTATTTGATGATTATTCTGTTCCTGCCACTTCTTCTGTTTCTGGTTCTTCTGTGTCTGCTGCTGTTGGTAGTGCTTCTTCTGTGAGTTCTATGACTTCTGTCAGTTCTGTGTCTGTTGGAAGGCCACAACATTTACTCAAGTCCCAAATTAAAAAACAAAGATTGGAATCTGGGAGTAAGAAAAAAACTGAACTGGATATCTACTTGAGTGAGGCAATAGTTGAGGAGGAAAACTCCTTTGATATTCTGAGATGGTGGAAGATTAATGCTGAGAGGTTTCCCATCCTTTCTAAGCTTGCTAGGGATGTTCTAGCTATTCCAATCTCAACTGTTGCCTCTGAGTTTGCCTTCAGTACATCTGGGAGAGTATTGGATCCTTTTAGGAGTTCATTAACTCCAAAAATTGTGGAAGCTTTGGTGTGTACCCAGGATTGGCTTAGACTGCCCAATACTCCTCTATGTATTGAGGAAAATCTTGAAGAACTGGAGAGGTTTGAAAAAGGTAATTGTTTTACACTTAATTTCTTTTTGTTGTTTTACAGTTTTATATTCATATTTTTCATTTAATAATTTACATTTCTTATTTTGCAGAGTTAGTTGATGGTGGAAGTGGAAGGAACTTTGATCCTACACTGGCTACAATTCCTGTAATGTTATTCTTTATCATTACTTGTGTCTCCATTCTAATTAATTGTCAATTTACTGAATTGCATTCTAAAATCTAATCTCAGTTGGTATTTTTTGAGGCCATGGTAACTATGTGTTATTAGTTGCTGGCTTGAATGAGTTGAATCCTTGATTGCACTGGTCCACTGTAAGTATGGTACTCTGCAACTGTAACTCTGTAAGACAGTAAGAGTGTAAGGCTTGGTAACTTTTTGTAAGTTGCCGCCTTATTTAACTCTGCTACTCTATTCTGTTTGTCCCTTTTATCAGTTTATGTGGCAAATGGCAATGATGAAGCTTCCACCTATAATCTGAAAAGAAGGATTAAGTTGGCATGTTGCTCTATATTTATTGAAGCAATTTGCCCTTAATTCAAAGTTGATAGGAAACAATGCTTACTGAGCCAAAATTTCAACTTCCAAGTATTATACAATTGTGTTGTAATTGCTTTCAGTTTTCACTTTTCACTAACTTGTAAGTTGTAACAATTTACAGGAAGAAGAGTAGGACTAACTGTTGCTGGGGTTGTGCACTAACTGAGTAACTGTTGCAGTGTTGCTGACTTGCTGTATCTGTAATTCTGTATTGTTATAAGCTTCAAATTTCAAAGTATCATGATATGATGTATTCTCTTTTGGTCTGTAATAATTAATTAAGTATCAAAGTATGATGTATCTATGATTTTTGCCAATTTCTCTTTTGGTCTGTAATAAGTCATAATTTGTAGTTATAACTTATAACTTATAAGTTATAACTTTAAGTTATAACTTAGAATCAGACAACTTAGTAAAGTTTTTAATTAGTTTTCAGTTTTCACATTTTTTATTGCATATATTCTCAATCCGAATATAGGTCGGATAACCGACCGAACCGACGCAAACCGAAATTATGAAAAACCGATAGGGTTTAGTCCAAAATAAAATCGGATAGGATGTGAACATGACCAATCCGAAATCCGATCGGAGAAGGCTCCCGTCCGTTCGAACCGAACCGATCCGACCGCTGCACAGCCCTACGTCTACTTATGTGCTCTATGTGTTATCTGTGATAATCCTGTGCTTGAAGTTGCTTTACATGGATGTGCCTTCTGTTTTATGTGCTTATCTTCTTATTTTATTTGACCCAAATTGTTTTTTTTCCTAATTTTGTGTCTATAAGTGCATCTGTCTAATTTGCTGAGTGGTTTTCAAGTTGTCTGTGCCTAGTTTTGGGTTTCGTGTTTCTTTTCTACTTGTGCAGGTGCCTGTTACAACTTCAAAGAAACTTACTCTAAGAGCTGTCTTATTATGGTGATATTGTGATAAAACAATCACAATTGAGGACGAGCATAGTTATCTGGATTATCATTCTGTTCGGACTATCTTTTGGATCATCATATTTTTGGATTATCAATATTCATATTATCATATTATTCGGATTATCATTATTCAGAATATCATTTTATTTGGACTATCTTTGATGGATTGAACTGCTTATTATATGAGAATATCTACGAGGTGAATACTACTATGAACGTGGGTTGCATATGAAGAGTACGGTGATTCGTATAGATTTCAGTTGGTATGGATTGGTGGTTATTCTATTGGTGATATTATCTTCAATCGTATCATGTATTTTGTTTTAACGAAAAAGGAGCCAAAGATTCATCTTCTGTTTCCAAGTCTGATTTTTGTGTTGCTAAAAGCTCAAGGTTTTGCTCTTTACAAAAATGAACCGCTGCTTGAAATTCTTGGAAAGTATACTGTCGAACTACGGTTATGTCCAGGACGCCACTATGATGATCGTGCACATCTTCAGACAGTTCCTGTTCCAGTGTTTAGTCCTGTGATAGGTGTAGGTGTTACACCCTCTGGCTCACCCTCTTTTTCTCTGCCCAGGGCTACTTCAGCGCTTGACACAGCTACTATTCCTGTGCTACATACTCGTGTTCAAGTTTCCCAATCCACAATTCACTAGATGCACATTTGTCAATTTTTTGACAAAAAGGGGGAGTTAAGGTATGTTGTGGAAATCTTTTTGATGAATGCTTGGATTTATTGTACTAAGGGGGAGTAATAACTCAGGGGGAGTTTTGGCATTTGGTTGAAGACATTTGAAGTTTGACATGCTTGAGAAAATATGTTGAGGGAGAGAGTTCTATTGCGTTTTTGCTGGTTTTGAAGCTCTTGTTTTGGTGGTCTGTTGCAGTTTGGTCTTTATTTTGTATTAAGTGTCTTATCGTTGTTACCAAACTAGCTTATGGCATGAGTTTAATAATATTGATTTTTGTTTAAATTCTTAAAAATGCCTAAGTTTTGTTTGAAGGTGATTTTTGTCAAATAATTGCCAAAGGGGGAGATTGTAAGTGTACAAATGATACACGGTCCTTTGTTATTGGCTATATTATTTGTCAAAAATACACTTAGCCTTTATCTAGCTGTTTATTAGTTTTTGGACCGTAAGCCAGTCTGTCCACCAGTGCTGATAGTGAAGCTGTGCCAGCGGACGCTGTCTCAGACAGCAAGGAATTAGTCCACCCATTTAAATTGTGTGGCTAACAGAATTTTAAGGGGTGTGGCTCTCTTTTATTCAAGGAGTTTTTCAGATCTAAAATTGTGAAGGTTGTTAAAGGATGCTACACTATATAAAGGAAGGCATTTGAAGCTCTAAAACTCACCTCTACACATGATACAAGTTGAGAGCTTTCACACGTGAATATTAAGAAGATCATTTGAAGATTTAATGAAGTTTTACCACTGTCTTTGAAGCTGTCGCTGTTGCTGAGTCAAGATGAAGAATTTAAGAATTCTTGGCTTGCAGTTTTGTCAGTTCAAAAGTAGATGTTGAAGGTTGTATGTTGGTGTTGAACCTTTGTACGTTTGGGTTGTATTCCAACTTGTGTAAACCTTGGTGCATCTAGTGGATTGGGCAAAAGCTGAGTAGCCCCGCAGATGTAGGAGTTATAGCTCCGAACTGCGTGATCAATTCCTGTGTCCGGGTTCTCTTTCTTTACTTGCGTTTTTATTTTTGTTTGTCTTTTAGTTTATCTAATCTGGACTAATACCTATAAAAACGTTAAACAATCCCTGAACCCGTAAAGTATTGCATCCAAGATCCACGAAGTTTTTTTTTTTTCAAAAAATCAGCTTCCTCACGTGCAAATTTTGATACAAATATAATGCAAATACAGTAAGTATAAAATTTTAAATTACACGTAAAAAACCTACTACAAATGAAAATACAATATGTGTTGATATCAACCAATGCAAGTATATTCTAACCCTCACGCATATTAGCAAGTTCTTTAAATTCTTTACATACATACTTATGATAACACTTGAAAGTGACAAATTTTTCCATATTGTGACAACATTGAGGACATTTTATATTCTCTGGGACTTTGTCAGAATTAGATGGATATTCAAGAGCACAAGGGTAATGTTGTGGAGTACAGGTAGAGCCAAACATCTCATGATGATGATCTTTGAATGCTTGGTCAAAGCCTTTGACTATTGCACTTTCCTTCCATTTTGCGAACTCATTCATGACCGCCAACATCTTATCTCCTAGGTCATATACGACTATCTTGTTCCCTTTGCATAGCAAAGCCCATCCATCAACTGCTATTTCATATGCTAGCAAAAATTTTAGTCCTTTGAGAATTTCGTCACTCTCTTCATCACCATAAGTCTCATCTAAGAATTTAATCCTTGACAAAAATATGCTTTGAAGATTCATCCAAAAACTAAATCCTTGCTCAATTTGGTCAAATGTAGCACAAATTCTGTCTTGACGAATTGTTGATGCTACTTTATTGTTGCTTCCGACATAGGTCATCTTAATTGTCAATTGCGGGTTAAAATGAATTTCTGTCAATACATTGGATGCAAATGTTTTAACCCATTTAATGTCCTTCCCTCCAATAAAAAATATGTGCTCATTCCCATTAACCTATATAAATCATAATAAGTTGTTAGAGCAATAAAATAATAATTATCATCAGTGTAAAATATATGTACAGAATATCATATAAATTGATTATTTTATTTCTTCTTGTTAAAAAAAAATTCACAGGTAATATAATCAAAGTTAAGTAGTGTAATACGGAGTATTTAGTAAGTTGCGGATGAATAGGAAGCTAAGGAAACTTATTTCAAACTTTTGTTGGAATGGAAACAAGAAATAAGTTGGAATATAGCATAGAGAATCTGAATGGACTTACCCATTCCTTTGCTTGTTCGTTGAAGTTGTAGCCACCTCCTATTAGAAGCTTAGTGCACCAAGTTTTTTCCTTCCAAGGATCTTCTTTCATTACAGCTTTGAACCCGATGTGTTCAATCTACCCATAAATTAAAGAAATATATAATACTTAAGCACATAAATCTTTTTTAAAAACGTATATATATGACTTTGCTAGTTAATAAACGTACCGAATTTTGTACATCATTTCTTATGCCACGACACCATTCTTCCAATTTACTGTCCATTTTGTTAGCAAAATCACTTATCTTCTCATCAATATCTGACACTAAATGTCTAACAGGTAAAGTCATTTCCTTCATCATATTCTTGAAAAAAGGAACTTTGCTATCTCTCTTCATAAATTCACCAACACCACCCTTTGAAAGAAAATCTATAATTCTCTTTATTGTCATGTGTGTTGCAATGTAGTAAACCATCCTTCCTTGGTGATCCAGTAAAACAATGATAGCCGTACCCCCTATTTGAAAAGTTGGAAAGAATTTCTTCTTTACAAATCTTGCAAATCCCGATGCTATAGATTTTTGTACATTTTTCAGTGTATGGAGTTTTATCGTGCTTGCTAATGATCTATAATTGTTTTCCACAGCAGCAGTATTCCATAAAGTGGGATCATCCACTATAGGAATCCATAAATGAGCTATCATTTTACTAATAGAGCTGGATGCAAACACCATTGAATAGTCAATGTCAAGGTGTGATGTTATAAGCAATGCCAATTTTTTGTTCTCTAATGACCGTAATCCTACCTGCAATAATCAAAATGCATGTAAATATATTTTAAAAATGCATGTTTTCTTATTATTATTTCTAAGCCCTAATGACGCCCTCTGGGAATCAAACATGTGTCTCTCACTTAGGAGGACAACAGTCTAAAGCTATGCCGCTTGACCACAAGCCATTGGCTTCTACTCCGTAATATATATACAGACAGTAGTAGATATGCTATCTGTTATCCATTTTTGATAAATCAAATTCACGAGAATATATGCTGAATAATTACGTAACCATGACGACAAAAAATACATACGTAAAAGGAAACTGGGTAACTTGTTAGTTTCATCATCTGCGCTCGCTATCATATCGCCATTAATTAAATTGTCAAATTTAAATTTAGGTTCATACCGTTCTGCCATCAGGATCAAATAAAGGTTTCTCTTTGTCAACATCCTTAACATTAAATATTAATTTGAGAACATCCAAATTAGTGGAAGGGGCGGGATTTTCATCCGAGAATGCACACCACAATGCGTTGTAAGAATCCTCTTCTCTCTTCATTTCTGTATATATCAATAGAAGCAATAATTAAATTAATTATAATATATATTTAGAAAAATTACAGTTTTAATCCCTAAGTTATAAGATAATTGAAGAATTCATCTCTAATTATTGGTCTTGCCCACTTTTTGCTTCTAAGTTATCATATATTGGCGTTGCACTTTTCGTCACTTTACTAACAAAACATTAGAGATGAAATTTGCAGCGTTACTATTGCTTAGGGACGAAAAAGTTAATAAAGGAACGAAAAGTGTAACACCAATGATAATTTAGCGGCGAAAAGTAAGCATAATCAACAAGAATAAATCTACAATTATCATATAACTTAGCGATGAAAAATACAAATTTGAATTCATTTAACCAACCAAGCATTGGGCGGCAATAAGAGAATATGTCTTTAACAGTGGCTGTTAAACTGGATAGCTTTGATACTTCGTCCGTAAGCCACCTATAATAATAACAAACTCTATATTTGATATCTTAATCAATATTCAACTAATATTTTGGATAAATGACACTTAGCTTTTATGTAATAATAACTCATCCAAAAGATAGGCATATATATTACATAGACAAGTAACATGAATATATGTACATATATAAATTTTATATTTGAAATGAAATCTTACTCTGAACCAATAATGCTCGGAAGGCAATTGAAATAGGATGCACAAGTTAGGATACTTGTAAAGATCCAATAAGAAGCAAGCGGTATGACTGGTGAAGAATTATAAGAAGATGATTGTGCAAGCTCAACAATTATGTCTGTAAGTCGTAAGACTGATTTGATAAAAAGGGAAATAGATTGTTGGATATGGGAGGGTGCCATAGCCAATAATGGAGTTTTACTTCCCTTGAGAGCTCGGAGGCGGGATTCTCCAAAGTTGATAGAGAAAGCAGCCAGCATCATCAAAAGTTTGCCTTCCCATGGATATGCACACAACATCTTCACAAAATGCATTACAGTTGAGTGTGGATCATCTGCGTTTTTTGAACACCTCAGTGCTATCTGAATATATATACGAAACCAAATTTAAGCATGAAGACTATTAAATTGTTGAAATTCTAAAATTTAACATTAAAATTACATATATATATATATATATATATAGTATTACAAATTTATTTTAATTGCTTAAAAAAAAAAGAATTACCTCAAATGAAAGCCTCTTTATTTGATAGGAATGTTCTCTGTCTTTGAGTTCCATCTCATTAGACATAGTGCTGTTGTCAGGTTCATTATCATCAAACTCATCCTCATCTTCATCTTCATAAATGGCTTTTCCACCCATCTAAATTAAACCACATATATGTTTATTTATATGAAAATACAAAAACAAAAACACAACAAATACCAATAACATGAAATTCACACATCATCCAGCATGCCAACTGTGGAGTATGTAATATTTTTGTTGATTTATTTATGGGATTTAGAATACATTTAGATATATACACAAGTTTACAAGCAACATATGGAAACAATTATTTTCATTGAATCTATCAAAACATTCTTCAGAAATCTATATAAAACATAGCTACCAAGTTGTTACTCTATTCAATATACAATTATTAATTACAACATAATTTAACTAGTTAGAAATCCATACAATATGTCAACTATCTAATATTTATCGAAATATAAAACATTTGTATTCTATAAGTATAATATAAGTACTATACACGATGATCATGCTATTAATTAAATTATACAACAAAAATATATGCCACCCATAGCATAAAATTTCTAACATATACTTTGTATATACTCATGGTTACTTGTACCGGATCAAATATAAAATTCAATATAAATATAAAGAAATCGTAAATAGACAAACCATGATAAGAAAGAGAATCTTCTTCACAAAGTGGAGGATATAACTTGCTTTAAAATCTTTGCTAACTAGACCATGAGTATCCATAACTTCTTTCAAGATAATACTGTCATTGATGTTTGAACTTGTCAAAGGTTGGTATTCCATTTTTAAGAAATAGGGAAAAGAGAGGTAGCAAGATTAAGGGGAAAGAGAGCAAAGAAAATGCGGCTGCAGGTTTAATTTGTGAATCAAAATGTGTGGCTAACCTTCCATATATATAGCATAAAAAATGGAATAGGATGAAGATCAGAAGAACATTTTCTTGCTTCAGTTGGGAGCAAATAAGTGGAATCAATTTATTTGCTTTAACTTTAAACTATGCTTTATGGCTTTATATATGGTATGGTGAGTATAGATACTAAATTTAATTAATAAGTACTGACCATTTAAATGTAAAATAAGATTGAAAAGAGAATGTGGCACTACCATTGTCTACTACAGATTTAATTTACTTTGTATCATAATTTGTTAAGAGTGAATCAAGAAAGTGAGCAAAATTTGAAAAAATTATTTTTACTTACAATGTAATTATTCTAAACATAAAACAGGAGAAAGCTAAGGTGAATGTGTAACATATTTTCAAGTTATATATGAAGAAGCTAGTAAATTGTAAATAAAGAGACAAACATTATGGCATTCATCTAGAAAATTAACTATTAAAAAGATAGAATTGCTTGCTCTACTAATTAACTTGCTACATCATCATCTGAGTTAGTTTTTAAAATGGTGTTTGATTATTATTGTCATTTTTCAATTTTTTCTATCAATTTTTATTTTGATATAAATCAGTCGTCTAACTATTATTCTTCCATCAAATTTAGTTCTCTATTAGGAATTAGTGTTGCAAAATTCCCGCCTAGGCACCGATTAATCAGCGCCTAGGTGCTAGGCGTTGGCCGGCCGCCTAGCGTACTACCATAATCGGTGGTTTAGGCAGCCGACTAAGCGCCGCTTAGGCCGCCTATGCGCTGATTGCCTAGGCGTCAACTAGGCCTCCTATGGCACCGACTAGGCTGCCTAGTCGACCGATTAGCTATTATTCCCTTTCTTTTTTTAAATGGGTTATTTCACTCAAAACGACATCGTTTTGAGCAAAATAACGCTAAATTGTTCAAACTCTATATATTTTTAGTTTAATATTTAATATTTTAATATTAATTATTAAAGTATTAAATAGTTTATAATTATCAAGTCTTAACAAATTTAAAAAATATAAATAAATTTTTATAAAATTAAAAATTAAATAAATTTAAATAAATTTTTGAAAAAATACACAGGCGCCTATACGCCTATTAATCTCCAGGCGCTAGGCGCCCCCGAGCGTCCGAGCGTCTAGCGATTTTTTTTAACCATGTTAGGAATGCTATTAAACTAGCATTAAATACAGGGATATGTTGAAATTTCAAATTTCCACCTCATTTGGTCATCTAACAAGTATTTATGAAGTGCAAAAATAAAATTATAATACGCATTCTTATCAGTGGAATATACAATTATTAATCTTAATAATGGTTATGCTGCGCTACTAAATTAGTGGGATTGTTTGGAAAATATTGGATTTGTTCAGACTTTTACTAATACAAGGAAAGAATATTATATATATTTGCTCCAAATTAAAGTGCGTAGCTTTTGATGCCTGTCAACTCAAAAAATGCATAAGCTTTGACATGTCCGATCCATTAGTATAGAAGAAAAATGAAAAGAGGATAAATCATTCCTTGCTTCAGTTGGGAACAAATATGTGGAATCATTCTGATGCTTAATATTATATATTTCTCATTTCCTTCAAAAAAAAAATGGGGAATCAATTTAATTATTTGCTTTAACTTTAAACCATGCTTTATATATATAAAGAATGGTGAGTACAGTATAGATAAGTATATATCATTTTTAACATTTAATATGATAATAAGAGTAATAATAATATGCCAAAGACCTTGTGGTCAAGCGGCATGAAGTGATTCTCCTAAGTGGGAGATCATGGGTTCGAGCCTCAGTGACATGTAACAGGGCCAATAGTATTCATAGCTCACAAAATCTTAGGAAACAAGATTTCTTTTGATTGCATGTGCGTGAAACACGTACTCCAAATGTAAAAGAAGAGTGAAAAGAGAATGTGGTATTTACTTTACACCATAACTTGTTAAGAGTGAATCAAGAAAGTGAGCAAAGTTTGGGGAAAAAATCATTCTTGCTTACATTACAGTTTTCATATATAAAGGAGAATGTGTAACACATTTTCAAGTTATATATGAAGAAGTAAAATTCAAACAAAGAGACAAACATTATATATAGTATTCATGTGAAAAGATAGAATTATTGCTTGTTTATACTAATTAACTTGCTACATCATCATCTATCTAAGTGAGTTAATTTTCAAAATGGTGTTTTATTATTGTTATCTTTCAATTTTTTCTATCAATTTTTAGTTTGATACTGTATAAGTTGTTGGTCGTCTGACTATTATTCTTTCACCAAATTTGGTTTTCTATTAGGGATCCTATTAAATTGGCATTAAACGTAAGGGCATATTAAAAATTTAAAATTTGAGAAAATTGTAATTTATGCCCCTCCATAATATGTCAATTATCAATGTCACCCCTGAATTATTGTGGTGTAAATATTGCCCCTCAATTTTCAAAAACGGTACATATATTGCCCCTTTCATGGTGTAAATATTGCCCCTCCTTCGTTATGGGAGGGGCAATATATGTACCATTTTTGAAAACTGAGGGGCAACATTTACACCACTAATAATTCAGGGGTGACATAAATAATTGGCATATTATGGAGGGGCAAAAATTACAATTTTCCCTTAAAATTTTCATCTCGTTTAACAGAGTGCATTTTTATTGTGATTGATGTGCACCAATGTGTGTTCTGTAGTGCATTCCATTAAGGACAGCGATGCAATACTAAGAATATGTCATGTGTATCCATGTTGCTTGTTTTTTTTTTTAAGTACTATTAGCTATGTTACAATGTAGTATCTGTTCATAGCTACTTTTTCAACCTACTGAAGCACAACGAGGTGCTTGTTAGTGCGTTCATGTGGGGGATGTGGTGCATTTGGCTTGAGTCGTCTTGGTTTGGTACAAGTGTGTTAACCTGTGGATTTTTTAAGTGGTTTGTGTGCACCCATCTGTGTACTTTTGTGCATTCCATTATGGATATATAGTGATGCAAGCCTTAGATCAGTAGTTGTGTTCCCATTGTTATAGCGTTGTGCTACTTTATTTGTTTTTGTGCAATGATGGGTACGTTGCTATTGATTTCAATTACATTGTTTATTTTTTTATTTTTTACTTTGTTGTTGAAAACTATGCATGTTGTGATGTTCATTACAATCACTTGTATTATACTATTATGTATCCGATTTTATTGAATTATATAACTTGATTGGTTGTGTGGTAATTATATACTCCGTATTTCTTTTAGTGAATTTTTGTTGCTTTAATTTGTTTCCTTTACTAGAGTCTTTCAGGAAACGGGGTCGCAGGGAAAAGGACAGGAAGTATACTACATGTCTCCGCTCCGTTGTCATTCCTACGTTGAACTATATATACAAAGGATTAAAAGAAAGAAATAATATTCTGTATATATTATTCATTCATAATTTTGCAGCTACCGCATATAATTATCCTAGCTACTTTAGCTAGGATTTCCAGCCTTGATCTGCTCTCCCGCCCTCCATAATTAGCCACCAATGCAAACTCGTATCAAATCATTCTCAGACGATTAGAAATTTTGTGCAACCAATTTGGATACAAATATAATGCAAATACAGTACGTAAAAAACTAAATTACACGTAAAAAAAAGCCATTACAATATGTGTTGATATCAACCAATACAAGCATATCCTAATCCTCGAGCATATCAGAAAGTTCTTCAATTTTATTTGCATCTCCATGATCACACTTGAAAGTGACAAATTTTTGCATATTGTGACAATATTGAGGACATTTTATATTCTCTGGAACTTTGTCAGAATTAGATGGATATTCAAGAGCACAAGGGTGATGTTGTGGAGTACTGGTAGAACCAAACATCTCATGATGATGATCTTTGAATGCTTGGTCAAAGCCTCTGATTATTGCACTTTCCTTCCATTTCTCGTACTCATTTATGACCGCCAACATCTTATCTCCTAGGTCATATAAGACTATCTTGTTCCCCTTGCATAGCAAAGCCCACCCATCAACTGCTACTCCTTCAGTTTCATATGATAGCAAAAATTTTAGTCCTTTGACAATTTCGTCACTTTCTTCATCACCACAAGTCTCATATAAGAATTTGATCCTTGACAAAAACATGCTTTGAAGATTTATCCAAAACATAAATCTACCCACAATGTTGTTAAATGTCTCACAAATCTTGCCTTGACCAATCGCTGATATTACTTTTTCATTGCTACCGACATAAGCCATTTTAACCGTCAGTTGCGGGTTAAAATGAATTTTTGTCAATATCTTGGATGCAAATGTTTTAACCCATGTAATGTCCTTTCCTCCAATAAAAAATATGTGCTCATTGGCATTAACCTGATAAATCATAATAAGTTGTTAGAGCAATAAAATAATAATCATTATCAGTGTAAAATATATATCATATAAATTGATTATTTTATTTCTTGTTAAAATAATCACAGGTAATCAAAGTTAAGTAGTGTAATATTTAGTAATTTGCGGATGAATAGGAAGCTAAGGAAACTGATACGATCCCACATCGGCTCCACAAGAGATTGTGGAGTGGTACTTAAGTTGGGGCCAAACCTCCACTCATGAGCTAGCTTTTGTGGTGGAGTTAGGGTCTTGGCTTGAGTGTCGTATCATTGGTGCTCTCGTTGAGAGGCCGGAGTGTGGTGGGAAAGGGCTACCTTGAAGAGGGTGCTTGATAAGGTTCAGAGGGAACCGGGAAGAGTCCAGAGTGAAGCCATCCACTCATCCGGTGCCGGCCTAGCGGAGGGGGCGACCTAGAAAAGGGCTACCTGGTGCCGAGATCTAGTCCGGAGTGTGAGCCGTCTAGAGTAAGCCGACGGATACGGCACTCAAGCCAAGACCCTAACTCCACCACAAAAGCTGATACGGCACTCAAGCCAAGACCCTAACTCCACCACAAAAGCTAGCTCATGAGTGGAGGTTTGGCCCCAACTTAAGTACCACTCCACAATCTCTTGTGGAGCCGATGTGGGATCGTATCAGAAACTTATTTCAAACTTTTGTTGGAATGGAAACAAGAAATAAGTTGGAATATAGCATAGAGAATCTGAATGGACTTACCCATTCCTTTGCTTCTTCGTTCAAGTTGTAGCTACTTGCTATTAGAAGCTTAGTGCACCAAGTTTTTTCCTTCCAATGATCTTCTTCCATTAGAGCTTTGAACACGATGTTTTCCATCTACCCACAAAATTAAAGAAATATATAATACTTAAGCGCATAAAACTATTTTAAAAACTTACTATATATGACTTTGCTAGCTAGCTAGTAAACGTACCGAATTTACTATATCACTCTCAATGCCATCACACCATTCTTTCAATTTACTGTCCATTTCCTTAGCAAAATCACTTATCTTCTCATCAATGTCAAACACTAAATGTCTAACAGATAAAGTCATTTCCTTCACCATATTCTTGAACAAAGGAACTTTGCTATCTCTCTTAATAAATTCATTACTACCACCACCCTTTGTAATAAGATCTGTAATTCTCTTTAGTATCATGTGTGCTGCTATGCAGAGAAGCATCCTTCCTTGGTGATCCAGTAAAACAACGATAGGCCCACCCCCTATTTGAAAAGTTGGGAAGAATTTCTTCTTTACAAATCTTGCAAATCTCGATGCTATAGATTTTTGTACATTTTTCAGGGTATAGAGTTTTATCTTGCTTGCTAATGTTCTATAAGTGTTTTCCATAGCAGCAGTATTCCATAAAGTGGGATCATCCACTATAGGAATCCATAAATGAGCTATCATTTGACTAATACAGCGGGATGCAATCATCATTGAATAGTCAATGTCAAGGTGTGATGTTATAACCAATGCCAACTTTTTGTTCTCTAATGAGCGTAATCTTACCTGCAATAATCAAAATGGATGCAAATCTACGCTTGCTATCATGCATATCGCCATTAATTAAATTGTGAAATTTAAATTTAGGTCTATACCATTCTGCCTTTTGGATCAAATAAAGGTTTCTCTTTGTCAACATCCTTAACATTAAATATTAATTTGAGAACATCCAGTTTAGTGGAAGGGGTTGGATTTTCATCCGAGAATGCACGCCACAATGCGTTGTAAGAATCCTCTTCTCTCTTCATTTCTGTATATATCAATAGAAGCAATAATTAAATTAATTATAATATATATTTGAAAAAATTACACTTTTCGTCCCTAAGTTATAGGATAATTGAAGAATTCGTCTCTAATATAATTATTGGTCATGCCCACTTTTTGCCTCTAAGTTATCATATATTGACGTTACACTTTTCGTCACTTTACTAACAAAATATTAGAGATGAAATTTGCAACGTTACTATTGCTTAGGGACGAAAAAGTTAATAAAGGAACGAAAAGTGTAACACCAATGATAATTTAGCGGCGAAAAGTAAGCATAACCAATAATTAGAGATGAATAATTCTACAATTATCCTATAACTTAGCGATGAAAATACAAATTTGAATTCATTTAACCAACCAAGCATTGGGCGGCAATCAGAGAATATGTCTTTAACAATGGCGGTTAAACTGGATAGCTTTGATACTTCGTCCGTAAGCCACCTATAATAATACCAAACTCTATATTTAATATCTTAATCAATATTTAACTAATATTTTGGATAAATGACACTTAGCTAGCTTGTATGTAATACGGAGTAATAACTCAGCCAAAACATATGCATATATATTACATAGACAAGTAACATGAGAATATGCACATATATAAATTTTATATTTGAAATGAAATCTTACTCTGAACCAATAATGCTCGGAAGGCAATTGAAATAGGACGCACAAGTTAGGATACTTGTAAAGATCCAATAAGAAGCAAGCGGTATGACTGGTGAAGAATTATAAGAAGATGATTGTGCAAGCTCAACAATGGTGTTAGTAAGTCGTAAGACTGATTTGATAAAAAGGGAAATAGATCGTTGGATATGGGAGGGTGCCATAGCCAATAATGGAGTTTTACTTCCCTTGAGAGCTCGGAGGCGGAATTCTCCAAAGTTGATAGAGAAAGCAGCCATCATCATCAAAAGCTTGCCTTCCCACGGATATGCACACAACATCTTCATAAAATGCATTACAGTTGAGTGTGGATCATGGGCATTTTCTGAACACCTCAATGCTATCTGAATATATATACGAAACCAAATTTAAGCATGAAGACTATTAAATTGTTGAAATTCTAAAATTTAACATTAAAATTACATATATAGTATTACAAATTTATTTTAATTGCTTTAAAAAAAAAAAAAAGAATTACCTCAAATGAAAGCCGCTTTATTTGATAGGAATGTTCTCTGTCTTTGATTTCCATCTCATTAGACATAGTGCTGTTCTCAGGTTCATTATCATCAGACTCATCCTCATCTTCATAAATGGCTTTTCCACCCATCTAAATTAAACCATATATATGTTATCCTATCAAAGATGAAAAAAAAAAAAAAAATACACAACAAATACCAATAACATGAAATTCATACATCATCCAGCATGCGAACTGTGGAGTATGTAATATTTTTGTTGATTTATTTATGGGATTTAGACAACATTTAGATATATACACAACTTTACAAGCAACGTATGAGAACAATTATTTTCATTGAATCTATCAAAACATTCTTCAGAAATCTATATAAAACATAGCTACCAAGTTGTTACTCTATTCAATATAATTATTAATTACATCAAATTTTAACTAGTTAGAAATCCATACAATATGTCAACTATCTAATATTTGTCGAAATATAAAACATTTGTATTCTATAAGTATAATATATATATTACTATACACGGTGATCATGCTATTAATTAAATTATACAACAAAAATATATGTCACCCATAGCATAAAATTTCTAAACATATATTTTGTATATACTCATGGTTACTTCTACCGGATCAAATATAAAATTCGATATAAATATAAAGAAATAGTAAATAGACAAACCATGATAAGAAAGAGAATCTTCTTCACAAAGTGGAGGGTATAACTTGCTTTAAAATCTTTGCTAACTGGACCATGAGTATCCATAACTTCTTTCACGATAATACTGTCATTGATGTTTGAAGTTGTCAAAGGTTGGTATTCCATTTTGAAGAAATATGGAGAGCAAAGAGAGGTATAGTAGCAAGATTAAGGGGAAAGAGAGCAAAGAAAATGCGGCGGCAGGTTTAATTTGTGAATCAAAATGTGTGGCTAACCTTCTATATATATAGCATAAAAAAATGCAATAGGATGAAGATCAGAAGAACAATTTCTTGCTTCAGTTGGGAGCAAATAAGTGGAATCAATTTATTTGCTTTAACTTTAAACCATGCTTTATGCCTTTATATATATAGTATGGTGAGTATAGATACTAAATATAATTAATAAGTGCTATTAATTAGGAGAACAATGTGAATAAGCAAGCACTACTTTTGTAAATGCTAAGATAGGATATATGAAGTGTTTTTTTTTTTTTTTCTTAAACAAAGAGTCAATAATACGTCCTCCACTGATGCTCGAATCCACAATCTTCCATATAAGAGTATAACTTGATGTCACTAGACCATCAGGTCTTGACTTATCTCATATAATTTAATTATTCATATTTGATATTTTAATATTCAACATATTGATGCCACCTAAAGGTGAATAAGAATCAGATTAAAATGTAAAATAATGGTCAAATTTGTCAAACATATATAAGATTATATATTGCTTGAATTTAAATAAGTAAGATTTTCCCATATAATAGTTAGAAAACTTGAAAGAGTTGGTTTAAATAAGAAATAAAACTGGTAAAATGAGGTAGGTGTTATATATTAAAAACCTTAATTATGTAGTATTATGAAGTTTGGTTGAACTGAATGACTATAAGTTGTTGATTAATCAAACATTATGCCTATATTGATAGATTAGGAGATACATGATATGACATATTGAGTTTATTAGAGCCAAGCTAGTCACAGGTTTGAGAATTGTTAGGCGGAGGCTACTAATGGGTGCCCAACTAAGAAAATGTGACCGTTGTCTATAAGGAAACAAAGCTGCTAACATCCTATATATAAATAGGATGAATATCAAATTAGAGCGACAATTCCTTGCTTCAGTTGTGAACAAATATGTAGAATCAATTTATTTACTTTAACTTTAAACCATGCTTTATATAAAGAATGGTGAGTATAGATACTCCGTACTAAATATAATTAATAAGTATATATCATTTTTAACATTTAATATGATAATAAGGATAATAATATTTTACCTAGCCCTTCAAAAAGTAAAATAGTAAAATTAATACGATTTAAGAGAAAAATTAACAATATATATTAATTTGCACTTAATGCTCCATTCTTAAGTATTGCCCACCATTCCACGTCATGGATTACGTATTTCACTCCCAAGATAAGAAAATAACAATGCATATATAATAGAAATTAAAGTAAATCAAGATTGTTCACAAAATCTTACGAAACAAGGTTTCTTTTGATTGCATGTGCGTGCAAAACACTCCAAATAATGTTAAAGAAGAGTGAAAAGAGAATGTGGCACTAAACTTGTATGTTACAGATTTACTTTGCACTGCATCATAATTTGTTAAGAGTGAATCAAGAAAGTGAGCAGAATTTGAAGAAAAAAAAAATATTCTTGCTTACTTTGCAATTTTTCAAACATAAAAGAGGGGAAAGATGAATGTGCACCACATTTTCAAGTTATACCTGAAGAAGTAAAATTCAAACAAAGAGACAAACATTATAGTGTTCATTTAGATAACTAGGGAAACAACGTGAAAAAGATAGAATTATTGTTTGTTTCTACTAATTAACATGCTACATCATCATCATCTAAGTGAGTTAATTTTTAAAATCGTGTTTGATTATTGTTATTTTTCAATTGTATCTATCAACTATTAATAGTCCTAATTGGCAAATAATTACAAAATACATCCAATATTGGTCATATATCATCTTAAATTTGTATTAAGAAAGCAAATATTTTCAATATTTTTTTTATATACTAGATACAGATTTCTGTAAAGATACAACATGCTTACAAGAGTTTGGCACCCTAAATATATATTATTTATACACACACCTGAGGACAGGAATAAATTTATAAATTTCCTCTCATATATGCACTATTTACTATGCCCCTTTGTCACACTTAGAAGGGCTTCTACCAGTTCAGTAATGTATAAACCAATAAGATACCAAGTAACACCTGCTAGAATGACTTGCAATCCAGAGCTATTGATGATATCCAATGCTAAAGAACCACCTAAATGCTCGTTTAGTCCTCTGGGTATGGCTAGCTCTTCCCCGCCCCCGGGAATCTGTAACCACACTGTAACTGCTCCAATAGTACCCGTTACTACAGGAATAGCCATGCTCCAAGGCCTACTTCCATCATGCTTCTTGGCCAAGGAATCCTGCTCAGATGTTTCCTTGTGTTTCTTAGAACGAGACACCTGTGGTGAGGGTTTATTGCCCGGTGTGTTCATCTTTGTTGGCTCTGGCAGCACAAGGTTTGATGGAATCCAATATTCGTCGCTATAAATGTGAGTGGCGCTTATAGTCAGCTTTCCTTGCTTCCTAGCTGCAGCCGCCGCTTTTAGCTTCTCAATGTTGGGCTCATTTGGCTTCTCCCCGATTAGTACTAGGCTTTGCTGAAGTTGAGTGATTCCAGAACGGGGCAATTGCCAGTATAGCCAGTTTGACATTGCTCTGATTGCTTGAATGGCAGAGTTTTGAGCATCTCTTTCTTCATCCGAGACCTGAAATTGAAGATCACGGACTAATCACTAATATACTAAAATGCCAACATACTAAAATTAAAAGTAGGGGAATTTATACTACATTGGAATGTGCTTTAGAAGATTTATTAGTGTTGGCATCATGAAATCTAGCCTGGAACTTCTCCAGATCGTCAAAGATACTTGATGTGCGAGCACCAACTGTATTTCCTGCTCCAATTCTAACATTGCCCCGTGGTTTCTTGGACATTAGGAACTCGAGTGCTGCCAAGTCTGACCTCTCCACAACCCTTTTAAAAATAAATTCTGGTTTAGGAAACATTACACATAAAATAGTAATTGTGTGTGCACATTGAAATACAAAAACGCTTACTCATCATTAGAAACCACAGTTTTTAGCCTATTATAAAACCGCAAAAGAACACAAGTCAAAGGTTAAACACTAAGCAGGACCTAGAATCTCAAACTCTAAACTAATTTCGTGATGTAAAGCTAAGTTGAGGGCAATCTTACGATATGCAATCAACCGGGCATGCGCCCATGGCTTCTTGAATTTTGTACTCGGGATCAGCCCATTGTGCAACAACTCTGGCTCGTCCATAAACAGATTCAACCGCAAATGTCTTCTCAGCAAATAAAGCACATTTCAGGCAGCCTACACACCTCACTTCATCAACAATTACAGCTCTATTTTCACTCTCTGGACCAACCCATGCAGAGTATATTGGCTTGCCTGTGTAGCCTCGTAAATCTGCAAATTTTGATTGCTCCTGCATTTTTCAAGTACACACAACTAAGCTGAAAGCAGGCATCATGCAAGAATGAGGTGAAATATATATTCACAAAAGCAGACTTTGATATTGAATGATGAGTTCCATGAATTCTCCCTTCTTGAGCATAGTCATTTTTTAAACTACTGCAGTTAGTGCAGTCAATATAGACTAATGAAATTGGCAATCATTATACCATGGACCCTGGTTCGCCTTACAAGATGGACCATTGGCATCAAGGTTAATTTTTAGTATATTGAATGCTCATTTTGTATATATACTGAAGTTCATTTTTAGGTATACGATCAAAAAATGAACTTTCAATACACTAAAAAAGAGCATTCAGTCTATTAAAAATGAACTTTTATCTCTAGTCCACATTGCAGACCATGGTCCATAGTATAATTTACCTGAAACAATTGTTATACCAGGGTCCACCTATGTAAGACTCTAGTCCAAAAGTAGATTCAGATCATGTGTCTACTACAATTTACATATTATTTATATGTGATTAACATATTATATGCATAGTTAAATACAAACATATAAGGGCCGGTTTTTTTATTTGAGTGGTCCTGTGCTAGTAAATAAGTGAGGCTCTATCAAAGTATAAATAAACTGCGAATTGAAAAAAAGTGATTCGCGTGAATATTAAGGAGTAGAATTTCTTTTTGAATAATACGTAGTAGAATTTAGATCAGTCATGAAAACCTAATTTTGTATCAATATAATCACAAATACATATACTAACTATTGGGGCAGAACTAGAGACCCCAAAATTTTGGGGCCCTGTGGTTGTCTTGCACGCCCTAAAATCCGGCCGTGAAACATATAATTTGAATGTGATTTTGGACCGGGTACAACTATCTGTGGTATAATTTGCCAATATATAGTAAATATACAGTATAGAGATGAAAATTTTGGTAAAAGTAACTCACCAAAGAGTTCAATACTTCAATAAGTTAAATAATTTGGAATTGGGAAATCAAAACAGAACTAGCGACTAAGGGAAACAAATTGCTAAGCAGTTTCCATAAAAGGAAATTAGGGCTAGGAAAGAGCGATCGACCTTATCGTACACGAAACGGGAGTTCGGGTCAGACAGAACAGCATAGGCTTCGTTGAGTACGATGGCCATGTCGTGACCCGGCGGGCCAGCGATGTCCGGGTGGCACCGCTTCTGTAAAGCTCTGTAGGCCAGCTTGATCTGCGCCTGATCGGAGGAGCTATCGATGCCCAGAAGATCGTAGAGGTCAAGATCCCCAAGGGAAGAAGAAGAAGAAGAAGAAGCAGCTTTGCAGGAGAGTGATTTCCAATTCAATGGATTTGGGAATGGAAATCTTTGGGTGTTTGGGAATGTGGAGGGGAAGATTAGACTGCTCCTCCGTATAGGAAGAGCTGAAGTTGGTGAAAGCATTTGCATTTTGCAGTGAGAAAGGGAGAAAAGTGAAAAGTGTATGTGAGATGCATGTCCATATGATATGGGCAAACAGATATTTCTATGCATTTCTATATTTCTGACACGTCACTTGGATATGGAAGATTGGAAGCTAGGCAGATATTTTACACTTTTTTTTTTTTGAAACAGCAGATATTTTACACTTGGAAGTCAAAGTACACCATTTTTATTTTGGTTCAACTCTATTTTAGGATTTTTAGAGCAACCTCATCAATGAATTTCGAGGTGATTTTTTCAGAAACAAAAATTAAGAGTGATTTTTTCAGAAACAAAAACTGGGAATGGTTTTTCTTTTAACTGATGCGAGATGAAATTTTTAGGTGATTTTTTTTTCCTTGCAAATTAAATAATTTAAGGGCAGTTGTCCTCACGGCTCCCATTGTGTATCCGGTCTTAACGAGTATTATTGATTTAATCATGATTTCACCCATCAAAGTGAGAGGGGAAGAAAATCAGGGATTCAGAATGCCAAAGCTCATACAGATATAGAAAATAAGGATAAAGTTTGAACCAAATAATGACATACTTCATGAATTTCTTTACATTAAGGCGTCTTATACATTGTTTATCATGGATAGTATAAGAAGAAATGAAAGCTATGACCCAAATCCACAGATTCTTAGTGTGTATCACACTTCAATGCTTGAGTTCATTACCAAAGCATAACTCTGAATCTCCACTTTACCTTAACAGAAACCCAAAATGAAAATCAAATCACAAAACGTATACGGAGTAATTTTTATTACCAAGAGTTAAGTTGGTTTGGACCCATCATTTTAACAAGATTTGAAAGGTCAGATAATTGATTTCGCAAGAAGGTTATTATACAATCATATGGATAGTAATGCAAATGAGACAGACGAATCATAAAATTTAAGTTCCATCTCACCACTATAGCTATACACTGGGAAAAGAATAATCATAACAATTGCCTGATAATCTGATATACTCACAGATTTTGAAGTTTTAATCAAGGTTGGGGTGCTTGCTAATTGTTTCTTCAGCATTAAAAACACCAAGCCTTCTCAATTGGAACTCTAGCATTTTTTGACCAATCATGCTCTGCAAACACAGATAAAGAATGCAGACCTTTTTTTCTACACATACACACATACAGAGAAAGAGAAAGAACCTGTCATGGATTTGGAGTTGGTCAATCATGGCGGACATACGAATCTTATCTTCCTCGGGAAGGTTGTCCATGTCGCCAGTCATGCTCTTGTCCATCCTGCTTGATTGCTTCTCCGATTCACTGCTAGGGAAGAAAATCATATAATTAAGGATAAATTTGAAAATCTTAAGGTAAAATTAAAATCTAAACAATCAGAACCATTCATTTCATTTAATCATTTGACGACCATTTTTTACTACCCATTATAGGCCTAACTTTATTGGCTCCTATTTTTTTGAAATCCAACAAATCAAATATATTAACCATCAAGATAAACTGAAATACAATAAGTAGATATGAATATAGTAGATATGAATATGTAACCTTATTCACTTTCAGGGCAGGAAATTTGGTTGGCCCAAGTATGGAAGAAACCTGCATATACAATTTCACCCTTAAACATAAAACAAAGCCAAGTGTTCTATGCACTCTTACTTTGAAAGGCACAACCAAAAATATCTTGCCACTCTGACCATTCCAAGTCTATACCAAACTTGAAAGAACAGGACTGACACTCAGGTGGATGAGTATGCATAGTCACATACAAGTTTAGCCAGTACACTAATGAGTAATGAGAAACACCTTTCCATATGGAAAATACTATTTGGACTCCCAAGTTCTACTCCCTACTTTTACTCCCACACTCAAAATTTGATGTTGGCATTTGCTTTAGGACCCACAGGATGAAGATAGCATATCATCTCTTGCCACATCAAGGAGTAAAAGTAAGGGAGTAGACGATGGAAGTCCACGTAGTAAAACTCTTTCCATATTTATCCAATATTGGTGATCATAAACTTTATGTCATCAAATGAGGCAAACTAAACAGGAATGCAGGTCAAACAAAGATTAAGATGTTTTCATGTATGGATCTAGTAGGTCCTCTCGAGAATTTGACACTCACCTTAACTCGCTCCAAAGTTGGAGTTTTTGGGAAGCGTACCAACTGATGAATCTATAGGCATAAAGATCAATAGATCATGTAAGCAAACTTTTTAAAAAATCAGTAGTAACAAAATAAATTTTAAAAAAAATCTACATTTTCATTTCAGCTATTCTACCATGGAAGATTACCATTACCATTACCATTCCCATTCCCCCACCATTTTCGTCTACCTTTAGGATTGTCTTCTTCCACTAGTCAGCAACAATGGTTGTAACCTATCTTTCTTACTTCTTAGCATAGAAGTTTCATCACCTTCAGTGAGCAACACCATCTGACCATCAGAACCATCAAACTTGGCATTGACAATACAAGACGGGGGAGAAAGAGAAAGGTAGAAAGCAGCAGGTGCATGGTTCATAGAGAGCTATGCCTTAACCTGCTAACGTCCTCTGGTAAACCTGATAATTAGTTATACAAAAACTAGTTGGACAACAACAGATTTGCGCCTCCATGCTGAAAAAGGCAGAGCAGCCAACAATTTTCTTTTAACATATTTGTATGTGAAAGGGCAATTCCCAGCAGTAGGTTGTAATATTAGGGTTTATTATTTTGTTGTTTCTATCTTTTTCTTTTTATCTTTTTTTTTTTTCATTTTGTGAGTGGAGAGAAAGTTCTTCAAATGAAGATCTCAGATGCTTCAATTGGGTGGAGGAACAAAGCTTGAAGATCAGAGATTTTTCACCAAGAGCGAGACGAAAAGAAATAGTAACATACCAAGTTGCATGTTGCGTAATTAAGGAAAAATCAGATCCAAATGAAGCTAGTAACTGAAAGACAGGATGCAGAAATAAGAAAAGAAGCCAGGGGTAATTGCAGACAGGTATGTATTAATGTATGTATGCATTGCAAATACAGTAACCAAAGTAAAAGGTACAACCACCTACTGACCAATTGGACAAAAGAAATTATATACTGATTTTCTTCTTAACTAAACCCCATAACATGGACAAGGTGGTCAAATAAGGCCCAAAAATGTTTCATCTGCCATTTTTAATTCCAGATAAGGAAGTCAATGGCCTATGATAATCGTCTAGAGAATGTTTCATCATTATCACCTTCAGTTTCAGGGTGAGGATACAGCTCTTCATCAAAAGCATCTTCAGTTTCAGAGTTAGGATACTTCTCTTCACTAGAAGCAAATCTCATCTCTTGACTAACCAAATAAGCAAGATCATGTCTGCCAGCATCTTTATAGGCCTCTATGACAGCATTGTACAATGACTCATTATGCTCTATAGCTCCACATTTCAGTTGCCTATACACCCGCTCTATGCCTTGAACCAGTCCAGCTTTCCCATAACAACATACAAGATTGACATATGTAACAATGTCAGGTTTCACTCCCATGTCTTGCATTCTCATGAAGATGTTTAGTGCTTCGTCAATTTTCCCTGATGCTCCATAAGCATATATTGCAACATTGTAGGCAAAGGAATGAAGCTCCATAGCTGGTTTTAAAAAGGTTTCACAGGATTCAAGTGCAAATGCATGCAAACCCACCGCAGAAAAAACAGAGGCTATCACAGCTTGGCCCGCATAATCTTTCCTTTCCTGATAAGACAACTTAAGTTGACTGATCGCTTCAGCTGGAAAATCTCCCTTCTGTAATATGGTGAATAATATTTTAAATGTAGACTTGTTTGGTATAAGCTTCCTATCCACCATTTCATGCAACAATTCACCACATTTAATAAGCTGCCTATTTGCACAATAACAAGTCATTATCTGGTTAAATGTCGTGCAATCCCTTAGAAGTCCTAACTGTCTCATCTCCTCTGCAATGTCAATGGCTTCACTGAGCATACCTTTATTCTTGTAGGCATATATCATAGTTGAAAAAGTAACCTCGTCTGCCTTGCCTTTCTGACGCAAGTCATGAAATAACAATTTTGCTTCAGACACCATTCCAAAGGCTGCATACAGATTGAGCATACTATTGGATGCCACAATATCAGGACCCGTATCCAAGTTTTGCATTTTCTGATATAATCGCTTTGCTCCTTCTACTGAACCAACCTTACTATATGCCTTAATCATTGAAGTCAAGATAATTTGATTTGCTGATACCCCAGATTCTTCCATCATGTGGAAATAGTTTATGGCTTCTTCAAATCTACCAGCTTCAGCAAGCCCATCAATTAAAGATCCATATACTATCTCATTTGGTTTTACACCAGTTTTTAGCATTTCTTGGAACACGTCAATTGCATCACAAAGCCTACTCATGCGAACATAACTAGCAATTACAGCAGAGAAGGTCAGACATGAAGGTTTAAATCCAACATCTCTCATTTCAATTAAAATTTTCTTTGCTTGGTCCACTAAATCACCCTTAGAAAACATCTGAATCAGAGAGTTGTAAGTGCACTCATCTGGCCATGTTCCTTGACTCTTCATGCCCTTGAACAGGAAGAAAGCTTTATCATAAATCTTTGCCTTCCCATAAGCTTTAACCATGACATTATACTCCAACACTGTCTTCTTCTGTCTGAGCATATCCCTCTTACTGAAGAACACATCCTCTGCTTCAGCCCAAAGTCCCTGATCTGCATAAGCATCCATGATGGCAGCATAAGTCTTTGATGACAGCCCGCCAATCAATTGACATTTTTCAAGGAGAGCATTGGCTCGCTCAGTTAATCCTCCACTGATATACAATTCCATAACAACTGGAAGAGAGCGTTCATCAATACGCATACCTAAACTCTCAATTTCTTTAAGCACAACCTCCACTTCATGTACCATTTTTTTCTTGCATAGTATATTAAGAATGGCTTTATGGGTTACAACATCAGGGAAAAGTCTAACCTCCCTTATCCTTCTGTAATACTGAAGAGCTAGGTCTATTCTTCCCGCATTGGCATACAGAGAAAGAAAAATGTTATATGTTTTTGTGTCAGGATGTATCCCTCTTTCCTCCATCTTAGAAAGCAAAGCTTCAGCTTCATCCAAATTACCAAGATTCCCACAAATAAAGATCATGGTGTTGAAAGTATAAGTATCCATTGCCACCCCATTCTTCAGCATTTCTGCAAACACATCTCCAGCATCTTTCATTCGGCCTGCCTTCCCATACAAATCAATAAGAGCATTGTATGTTGCCGTAAGTCGAGGCTTCCTAAGAGAGCTCTCTGCCTCTGACAACTCCACAACCCTAGATGGATTCCTAACTCCTGTCCTGAAAAGCTCAGTCAACAAAAATTGCTTCAAACTGAAGGGCTCTGAACTAGAACTTGCGTCCGACTCACCAATGGAATCCAAATCAAGATCATCCAACTTGATTTTCCCAACGCACCAATCTCTATAAAACCTATCTGCCCGGTCATACTCCCCTGCATCCTTCAAAACCCTAACAACTGTCGTCATGGTAACCTCATCTGGGAAAATTCCTCTCAACTTCATATGCTTAATCCAAAGAAGTGCCTCCTTCACAAGGCCTGCTTTTCCATACACATCAACAAGCATCCCATATGTATTGTTTGTAGGTAAAACCCCATCTTTTGCCATTTCAGTCCAGCAGAGTCTCAACTCATCCCATTTCCGAGCTCTACCCAAAGTGCGCAACACAACATTGTAATGAATCACATTAGGCACATACTCTTTCCGCGACTTCATCCACTGAAACACCCTAACAACCTTCTCCCAACTACTCTGTTCTTTGAGAATCACAGTGAACTCCTTGTCACTAAGCTTCCCATAATACAAATCAAGGGTCTTCTCCACCTCATTCTCAGTAGCCAAAGTACGCAAAATTGATGGCAGTACACCTTCAGACCCTTTCCTTTTACCATTAATTACACTTTTCGAAGGAAACGATACAGTTTTTGAACAACACTGAAGCTTAAACCCTGCATAAACCCTAACTCTTTTAACAAACCGGGCATATATAAATCTCTGATTTTTTAGAAGGGATTGGTGCTCTGGTCGTGTGGTGCTGTGAGATGATGGATGAGCGTGCAAATAAAACCCTTGAAAATCCATAGAATTGAAGGGAGAATGAAAAATACTTGCAGATATTTTATGTGGCGGAGAATAAGAGACTTCCTTGACCCCAGTATTGCCAATTTTCTTGGTCTCCCACTGATATGGAGGAGCTGTGTAGATGAAGTATCACTGCGAGCTCACGTGCTTAATTCTTCAGCGATGAAAGGCCAACTAAATCAGAATACAACTCCGGAGAAGGAGGAGCTGTGAGCTTGGACGGTGATGGAGTTCATCCGCGGTAGTTTGAGGTTTCCGGCGACTAGGCCGTGGTAAGACCTCCGGTGGAGCAATGAACGCGAGAGAGAGAGAGATTGGCGGTAGGCGGCGGAAGAAGGTCGAGATTTTTTTTTTTTGTTAACAATCTTTAAACCAGACAACGAAAATTTTATTTAACAAAATTAAAAAGTGAAAATATTCATTTTAGTCCTGCACATATTGTGATATTATTATATGCAGTCCTTTGTTTTTAATTCAATTATATTTAGCTTTATAACTTGATTTCCAAAAATATTTAGCTTTATAACTGGCATTATATATTTGGTCTTTTATTGCCCTTTTTATTAAATTATAATGCTAAACTTTTATAATACCAAAGGTCTCGTGGGCTAGTGCCACTCGGTTGCACCTCACAATCACCTTACTTTAAATATAGCATAGCCTTAATTTCCAATAAATATAGATTTTGGTCCCACGAATATTAGTAAAATGACAGTTTTGATTTACATGTTTAAGTCATACCAATTTTTCATCAACTATTATTTTAGTATAAATTTTCATCTACAACTATTATTTTTGTGCCAAAATTCATCACGCCGGTCACCCTTTCATTTAAGACATGCTGAAATATAAAATTATTGATAGGGGATATACCCCGGGTATACGGCCCTTAATACTCTATACGTATGTTGGGGTGCTGTACGGGTATTCGGCCTATATATAGGGCCCTAGCCCTTCAAGTTAGGGGTTCTTGCCCTTCTCTTATTCTCTCTAAAGGCATTCTAGAGACCAAGCTCTTCCTTCTCTCTAAGTTCTTACTCAAAGCACAATCAATAAAGAGATGAATTGAGGGCTAATTTTATGATCTACATTACATATACTATGATGTACTTCTATACAAAGGGAGAATTAATCTTTATCAAATGGCGCCGTCTGTGGGGATCGGGTGAAAGGTCGCGTTCCCGATCCAAGAGCAAGATGATTCGACCAAAAATAACTTCTCCACCATGATTCTAGATCTGCTTTGTGTCATCCGTGGTAAAGAACCAGAAGAATCTGGGTCCAAGATAGAGAATCAATGGGCCAGTCCAGCACTTCATCATCGACTCATTGTCGCATATAGCTTCACCAGCATCTTTCTCTCTCTCAGAAGTTGTCAGATAATGTGCGGGAAATCCACCAGGCTCATCGTCTTCTTCTCTCCAGCCAGACTTCCATAGGAAAATCGCCAACTTCGCCGCTGCCAATTTTCTCCGTCGTCGCCCCAGGCCATGACGCCGCCGTGGTGTATTCATTCACCTTTCCGTTTGATCTGATTCCTTGACCAAATTCTACGTATCCCTGCAAGGTTCTAGTGCAGCCTTTGTTGAGAGGAGTTGGGTGGGGTGGTGGCAGCGTGCAAATAACCCTGCAAGGCTTGTGGCTTCACCACCGTCGCCATCCTCTCTCTACTGTACACATAACTTAGGGTTGTCGAGAAAAGAAAAAAAAACAAGGAAAAAGCAAAGCTTCACCGGCGATTTCATGATTCCAGATGGTTTTGTGCAAGTCCAGAGGTAGCCGTTTCCTCGCCACAGTTCTTCACTTCGATCCTTGAAGATGGAGAAGGAGAATTTTTGGTGCCAAAGATTCTCTCTCGTTGGTGGGTGTGGGCTGTCCAGTAGAGTTTAAATGGATGCTTGCAATCTGATTGGTTGAAGGTGGCGGTGAAGTTCAAAAGTCAAACAAAAGAAATAGCCAGAAAAGTGTAATGGTGCAAAGTTCCTTATTTTCATTGGCTGCATGTAGCGGTGGAGTGCTTTCTCATTGGCTGCAGTAGCAGGTGATCCCGGTCGGTCACTGAGCAGGCAATCACTCAGGTCACCGAGCATGTCATTGAGGTTGGCTATCTTGCTTGGCTACTCCACCGAGTCCGGGATCTCCAACTATGGTTTGATTACTGGCTCTCCTGACTTCAAGGTCGATGCCAGAGCTCGCCGAGGTAGACAACCATAGTTCCGGTCTGTTTGTGTTAGGAGCAGTCAACTAGAGTTCCGGTCTGCTAGTATTCGTCGATCTGCTTATATTTTCAAGCTGATTATGCTATATTGCCCGGCCTTAACAATCGCAAAGCATCTCCCGGTCATAGTAAACTGATGCGGTTGCAGGCTTCATGTTAACGATGGTGGAGTGCAATACAAAAATTGAAGACAAACAAATTATGCTCCGTAATGATCGTTCATTCTTTTCCCCTGCTGCACGAGGACAGTATACATGCATACGCCTATATGCCCTTACGGTTCTTATTCGAGCATGTAGTGACATAGATGACTTGTGGATGGTGTCATTTGCTCTGGAGAAGCTAGAACTTGCATACCCAGTGATTGAGATCGTGACAAACATTACCAACATAGGGTTAAAACCTGAATTTGTCACCTCTTCTACTGATGCTCCAAGCTGCTCAATCCACGTTCATATGGAAACTGATGCTGAGGATAACCCCTTTTTAGAGGGTCCTACTTCCTAGCAGTGATGATTGAAGTCTCGCTTCTTTCAGAACAGAGGAGCGAATCCCTTGACTTGGGGTTGGTTTCCCGGGCCGACGAGCGCAAGGTCGTGAATATTTGTTTCATGGACTTTGTGATCGGAAAATCTCAAGTAAGACCTTACCGGTCATGACGTCGAGTATCCTTGGCAATCACCCTGCGTTCTGTCCGAAACTATAGTGATTCCTCGGCCTCGTGAATCTTCAGTAAGCGGCTCCGTTTCAGGCCGGATGGTCAGTACCGGCTCAGACCACCTCCGTCAAGGCTCCATCACCGGGAGTTGACTTTCATCCCAACGCAATGCCCCGCAGAACAACTCTAGCTTTCTGTTCGGAGGTGTGGAGTAATCTTCCCGGTCTGAGATTGCATGTGTTACGGGCTCTATTATCAGTTCTTAGCCCGTGTTTTGTTCGGGAAGTTGACAGTCGCAGACCGATCGCAGAGTACGTGCCTATATATCCGAGCTAACCAGTTGTATCCTCTATCGGCAACAATCAGGAGTCTGAATGCTCTAATTTTACTGATGGCTGACCGGTCTCGGAATTCAATGACGAGACAATTCTCCGGAACCTCCGAGCGTTTATGGCGCTGGTTTCTGGAACGAGGCTCGGTTCCGATCGTACCATCACCGCACGCACGAGTTTTTGGAACGGAACGTTGACAGCTTCATCTTGTAAGCGATCAACTCTGTGATCAGCTTCCTAGCCTTCTCCAGGTAGAAACCAGTGACCTTTGAAAGCTAGAGTGGGCAACGTCCTATCCGAAGTCGCCGACCAGCGCATGAGATAATACTGTATGAACGCTCGGATCGGACCGATCGCGCAAGGCTTCGCCGATCATCCATTGCATCCGATCAAGTTGTTTGGGTTTCCTTCTCCTTCACTTCACCGATAGCGAGCTTACGCCAGGCTGCTCCTAAGAAAAAGCAGAGTACAAGAGGAAATTGGAGGATTCTACCAATCTAACCAAGACTCCTGACTAGGGAGCGGTTTTTCTCGACCTCGATCCCCATAACTGATCGGCATATGCCCAAATTCGATTGACCGAGCTCCAAGCTAGCAGCAGCAGTCAAGTAAATGAACTTGCCGCCTCAACAGGCCACCTCTGGATTTTATCTTTCTAAGATGATTCGTCTCCAAGCCGCAGCCCGGCGTCAACGAGCGAAAACCAGCGAGCTTCCCTATCATTCTCAAGTGGTGCATACTGGAAATTGGTGAAACCTTGATCCTTGCTGACCGAAACTCCCAGCAGCGAACACGGTTCCGATCATACCGATCGCAGTGTAGTCGCCTTCATAGCCTCGGAGACATGCCATGAATGGTCAGCGCCAAGTTTTAGATCGTAGCAGCGAGCCCGGAGTCTCCCGAGCAGCGAGCCATCCCGGTCATGCCGATCTTGAAGTCGTCGGATGATGGTGGAGTTTTAGCCCGGAGGCTCCCTACTGGATTAACAGAGTTTCCGACTCGTCTCCGAAATCGTCATTCGACTTCAAACCGATCACAAACAAGCACTTTATGTGCAAGGCATCTCCCGATCAAATGTGTTCCCGATCAAATGCATTTCAAAGCAGATTGATGAAGTCACCCCCGAGCACAGCGCGCAGCTCCGATATGATGCACCGATCACGACGTAGTTGCCCGATTAAACTTGGGAAAATGCCATCAATGGTCCTCGCAGGCTTTGGGTCACTGGGTGAGTAACCAGACTGGAGTCCGACTCTTAATTATTCGAGTTCCACCGAGCTTCACGTAAGCTTCCCGAGCAGTCACCGTGGAGGAGCATTCCGAGCATGGTTCCAGTTGCGATCGGGAGGGCGGATCCTCTGTTATTTTCCGAGGAGCTTGTGATCAGCCCGGCATCGCTTTGACACCCTGTGATCCACCTTTGATGACAGTCTCCATCAGAATTCGCAACTGCGTCAAATTTAAAGAGTTGATGCTCGTTTACGACACTGCATGCTGCTTCCGACAATGGCTAAGTGCTACGGTCAACGCGGCCCCGAGCACGACAGACTACAGTGGCGATCGGCGGATGCGGAGGTCTGAACCGGGCGTCTGAGCCCGGTCTTGATCTTTAGGCAGCTTCGGTGCAGCGGATTCGTGCATGCAGCCTCCTGATCAGTTGCCATAGCATGAAGTTTTCTTCCAGCCGAAACCAAATATTCCCATGGTTTGATCGAGGGCTGCCAATTAAATCAAGGGTAAAAAATTCTCCAAAGCCGAAGGCATATTATTCCAATTGTAAATTTGTAAATTGTAGTAGTAGTTTCAAATTGTAAAATATATAGCCTAAGATGTAATTTGTGTAAGCTATAGGTTATTACTTAGAAAATTGTAATAGCAAAGTGATATGTAAAAAGCCCGGTCAGGTTGGTCCATCCACCACCGGCATTGTAAGCCCGGGGCCAGATCTCGGCATAGTTAATTACGACGGCGGTCGGAAAAAACGCAACGGGAGCAAGGTGCCCGTTTATGGTCCTCGGACTGATATTTGTGGGAGTAAGGTGCCCACTACGGGAGCAAGGTGCCCGTTTATCGTCCTCGGACCGATCTTTGTGGGAGTAAGGTGCCCACTACGGGAGCAAGGTGCCTGTTTATCGTCCTCGGAAGTCGGACCGATCTTTGTGGGAGTAAGGTGCCCACTACGGGAGCAAGGTGCCCGTTTATCGTCCTTGAACCGATATTTGTGGGAGTAAGGTGCCCACTACGGGAGCAAGGTGCCCGTTTATCGTCCTCAGACCGATCTTTGTGGGAGTAAGGTGCCCACTACGGGAGCAAGGTGCCCGTTTACGTCCTTGGACCGATCTGTGGGAGCAAGGTGCCCACTACGGGAGTAAGGTGCCAGTTTATGGTCCTCGGACTGATTTGTGGGAGCAAGGTGCCCACTACGACCGAAAAGTCGGAAAAAAACTACGGGAGTAAGGTGCCCGCTCGGTCCTTGAACCGATCTATTACGACGGCGATCGAAAAAAACGCTCATGTGCTAAAGTCCGGTTAGGTCGGCTTCGCCACCATCGGCTCGGTGACCCGAGATCGTATCTCAGCATAAGCCCTACGAGGTAGGCAATTCAGCCCGCCAGGTCGGCATTCCACCCCGGGCAACTCCAATCCCTTGGTTGGTAAAACCCGATCCCTAAATCGGTAAAATACGACCTATCAATCGTATCGAAAAATCCGATCCCTCGATCGGTAGAGTTCGGACGACCCCTGTAGTCCAAAAGACTATGCTTAAGGTTGTACTTTTTTTCCTTGACTATGATTTTTTCCCGTTGGGTTTTTTCTTAGTCCAAGGTTTTTTACCGAGGCAACCGGCATAGGTCACAGACTATTTGGTCAGCTTTAAGCCTGAACTCTTCCTCTTTGGCGCTCAAAGTTGTGCTCTTTTTTCCTTGGCTAAGTTTTTTTCCCACTAGGTTTTTTATTAGCCCAAGGTTTTTAACGAGGCAACTAGCGTGAGTCGCGAACGGTAAGTCCAGTCTTCCAGCCCGACCCCTTCCTCGTTGACTCGACGTCAGGGCTCGGACTGGGGGGGCTAGTTGATAGGGGATATACCCCGGGTATACGGCCCTTAATACTCTATACGTATGTCGGGGTGCTGTACGGGTATTCGGCCTATATATAGGGCCCTAGCCCTTCAAGTTAGGGGTTCTTGCCCTTCTCTTCTTCTCTCTAAAGGCATTCTAGAGACCAAGCTCTTCCTTCTCTCTAAGTTCTTACTCAAAGCACAATCAATAAAGAGATGAATTGAGGGCTAATTTTATGATCTACATTACATATACTATGATGTACTTCTATACAAAGGGAGAATTAATCTTTATCAATTATTATGGATATTTTCGTCATTTTCAAATTAAAATCACAATTTGTGCATAAATAAAGAGATTTAAACTCTAAGATTGATCTCGATTCATAATTTTTCTCTTCAAATTAAGGTAGGATGAGGAGGAAAACTGCAAATTGGAATATATTATAGAGCTTAAATCTCTTTATTCATGTTCAAATTGGGATCTTATGTTGAAAAGGATGAAAATACCCTTAAAATTTGTACATTTCGATATATCTTAAAACGAGGAGTGATCGGTGTGATGAATTTTACCATTAAAATAATAGTGGTTGATGAAAAATAATGCTAAAGTAATAGTCGTGAAAGAAAATTAATAAGAATTAAACATGTTAATCAAAAAATTGTAAATTTACTAATACTAATGAGACTAAAATCAATATTTATTTAAAACCTACTAAGCACAACGAGTCAACAGTTAAGGTCTTTGGCAAAATTAGTACTCCGTATTTGCTTAACAAAGTCAGTAATACTAAAATAAAAAAATAAAATAGTATTTGCTCTCCTAATTCCCTAATCCCTAATTCCTTATTCAGATCCGCTGCTTCTCGGCTTCTCCACTCCAAAGTCCGTCACTTCCACTCTTCCAGTCCTCCACAGTTCCACAGCCACAGCCCACAAAGGACGCGAACGTGACGACGGTTCTCCACCTTCGGCGACATTCCGGTCAAAACTAAGTCGCCCCTCAGTGGCTCTGCTTCACGCCTTCACTAAGTCGCTATAACTCAAAGTCTCCAACTCTCAAGGTAAATTTTTATTTTTTTACATATTAAAATTGAAAGAGATTGGTAATTTTGCACTTGGCTAGCACTGCGCTTCCACTCCTTCTAGCCTTTCTCGTGTGTGGCATGTTTGAACCCTTTGACATGAAGTTTTTTTGGCACTTTGGCAGTGTGTTTCAGTGTTTGTACAATTGTACGGTGTTTATTATTTAGACTTGGCATTGGCAATTTGACATTTGTAAAACTAGTATCTTTAGAGACTTGAGTTATATTTAGACTTTTTCATTTGTTAGTGATTTGTTGATTTGTTATAGAAAAATTCTTTAAAAGAAAATCAACTTTTGAGGATTCATCTAGTCAAGGTAGTGCCATACCTTGAGAAAGGTATTTTTGATCAAGTTTCCAATGATGCAATTCTACACTGGTTTCAAAATATGAGAGAACGTAGAGGAATATTATCCCGTTCATCATAAACCTTGTATTGTAATTTATAATGTATTTCGTATGTGAACAATCTTATTCGTATATGATATTTTGTATTTGAACAGTTTTGAATTCATTGTACATTTGCTTCTTTGCCCCACTCAACTTAATTTCTGGCTCCGCCACTGGTCGATTGGATCAGATGTTAGTTGTCTAATGACTTACTGTAGATTGAATCAGATGTTAGTTGTCTAATGACTTACTGTAGATTGAATCAGATGTTAGTTGTCTAATGACTTACTGTATATTGTCGAACGCGTATCTCCTTCAAACATTCTGTTTTGTTGAAATATCATGTGCTAGTTGTCTAATGGATATAACTTTTAGTTGCTGTTGGTTCCTCTTTGGTTCGATATGGCTACTGTGTAGTAAGTTCGATTCAATCACGGAGACAAGCTAAAGGATTCAACTCTATTTATCGTTTCTGAAGCTGAAGCGTTTTCGTGTTTAATTTTGTCAAGATGATGGATTTTTAACAGCTTTAGCTAGTCGTCATGGAAAATTAGATGAGGTGTATTTTTACTAGTGTGTGAACCAGGTTAGTTTTTAATTAAACATTTAGGTTTCTGTTAATATATCAAATTTTAGGTCTTATGGCTACAGCCTACAGGCTTTTTACTAGCTCATAGAATTGAACGAAATGCAAAATGATGGAAACACTTCTTTATAAAATCTTTACATCAGCTTGGAAACTCACTCAAGCAGATAGGCAAAGCTTTGTTATCAATACTGTTGTGGAGATATGGTTTATGAGAGATAACTTGCTGATATGCAAATGAATTGTAATATATGAATGTATCTTACATTAAACAAAGTGTGTATTGATTACATTACATTGTCATAGTCTCATATAGAAAGGAATAATTACACCGTGAGTGGACTGGGCATGTGAAGAGTGCATTTTCATTCTATAAAATTGTAGAGGTATACACGTGGACAGGTATAATTTAATAAATAATGCAGAGTGCATACAACATCTTGTCCATCCAAATGTGATCCCTTTTTTAATTTTTCTTTTGTATTATATGTGTGGTTTCAGAGCCAGGAGTAATTTGTCAAGGTTTTGCCATCTAGTTCCTTCAGAAATCAGAAGAATAATCTTATGTAACCTGAGAATGTTAATTTCTAGTAAAGCTCTGACTTTTCATCTGATATCAGTTTAGGGTTTATGCCCAACTAACTTTTCCCAAAGGCTTGGGTTGAAGAAGGTGGAGTTCAATAACACGGTCCATGGAAGCAATTGGCCAACACCAAAAGTTCTATGCTTTTGTACTCGTCATTTGACAAACTGGAAAATGTTCATAAATCATCATACATAACAATTAAAGCAAATAAACTACAGGTAGAACTTTTGTCTTTTGTTTCCCTTTGTGATTCATGAATCATGAGTCATGACACACTGACTCGTGTCTCATTCTTGCAAGAAACACTTCAACTAACTAGAAGAGTGAACCTCACAGAGCCTTAGACAAGAGTTTGCATATTAGTGCAAGTAATGGCACTATGAGCATAAATCTAACCATCTAACAAGACCATGCCATTTTTGTGTTACTGAAGTAATCATTTGCTTTCTTCAAGTCATTGGTATTGTACTCATGCTTATTAATTATTATATTAATTCTCTATTGAAGGTCAATGAATGCTGCAACTACATATATCATACTTTAGAATTAGAATGAAAGGTGGGATCAATAGTTTTGAGTTAATTATTGCTTTGCATAGGCTGGAAGTTGTTCATACCTTCAAAGTTGTCATGCATTGCTTGAATGTGGTGCAAGTGTATATTCTTATCACTCTTCTCTAACTTTTATATAATATGCAAAAAATTCAACTAGTTAAGAAACGATCGGGAGAAATGAAATAAGAAGGTGAAGCATTCTATATAACGTTTTTGTGTATTAAAATTGAAACTTTAAAGTTAAAGCAAGAGTCACTGTTTAAATACATGTTATATATTGCTTGTTTTAGTTGTTATACCCGAACAATGATTGAGCCCTTGTTGTATATTGAAACTTCTGTATTTTGTTGTTTTTGTGCATTGTCAGCGCTTTTGTGTTATTGGCATTGTGATTTTATGTCTTTTGGAAAACTTGTCCAATTTTAAAGGTAAACTCTGTCAAAATTTTAATCATATCTTAATGCATTTTCTTATTTACAGGTAGGGAATAAAATGGATATCACAAAATGCTGGGCAAGAGTGGGCATATTAAGGGGCTATTTCTTGGGGTTGAAGAGTTTGTATATTTTTGCCTGCTCACAACTAGATATTGACATTTATCCTAAGGTTAGATGTCCGTGTGTGAAGTGTTAAACTGAAATTTACCCACCACGGGATGATTTTAAGGTTCAACATTTTAGAACTGGTTTCGGGCTAAAGAATTTGATGATATGCATTCATTTCTCAAAGCACTCTGATATGTATAGAAATCTTGGTAAGCATCGGCTTATATACCGTGCTCGCATTTCCAACTATGTGAAAACTGGGCTTGTAGAAGAAGCAATCCAGGTGTTCAATAAGATGATTGGATCAGAGTGCAGGGTTTTCAGCATTGATTACAACCGGTTCATTGGTGTCTTGATTAAGAATTCGCGCTTTGACTTGGCCGAACAGTATTATAATGAGATGAAGCCCAATGGTTTCTCTTTGAATTCACTTACGTATTCAAGATTTATTTCTGGGTTGTGTAGAGTTAGGAAATTTAAACTTATTCATCAACTTTTAGATGATATGGATAGGCTTGGGGTAATCCCTGATATTTGGGCATATAATATGTACTTAAATCTTTTGTGTAGTGAAAACTTTCTGGATTTAGCCTTGCAGATGTTGAGAATAATGGGTGAGAAAGGGAGGGAGCCTGATGTGGTCAGCTTTACTATTGTTATTAATGGGTTATGCAGGACTGGAAGATTTGACAATGCAGTTGAAATATGGGATATGATGATCAGGAAAGGTCATATTCCAGACAACAAGGCTTGTAGAGCAGTTGTACTGGGTTTGTGTGAGAGTGGGAAGGTTGATATGGCATATGAACTTACTTTGGGTGTTATGAGAAGTCGAGTTAGGTTTGACATAGAGATATACAACATACTTATTGATGGGTTTTGCCGAGTTGGAAGGATTGATAAAGCTCAAGCAATCAAGACATTTATGAGAAGAAACGGATGTGAGCCTGATTTGGTTACTTCAAACATTTTCTTGAATTATTCTTGTAACGAGCTTATGTTGGGGGAGGCAGAGAGAATGATAGAGAGGATGGAGATCGGTGGGATGAAACCTGATCATTACAGCTACAATCAGCTTCTTAAGGGTCTATGCAGGGCCAGGAAAGTGGATAAGGCTTACACATTGATGATAACTAAGATGGAACCCAAAGGCTTGGTTGATGTTGTTTCTTATAACACAATAGTTAGAGCACTCTGCCAGACAGGCCACTCTAAGAGGGCATACAAGCTATTAGGAGAGATGAGACAAAAGGGCATAACTCCTGATGTTGTAACTTTCACAATTCTAATAAAAGCTTTCCTAGGCGAAGGAAATTCCAATGTGGCCAAGATGATTCTTGACCAGATGACACAGATGCATCTCTTTCCCGATCGTGTATTGTATACTACTATTATTGACCATCATTGCAAGACTGGCAGAATAGGATCAGCTCAGAGCACTTTCCATGACATGGTGGAGCAGGGAGTGACCCCTGATGTTGTTTCCTACAATGCACTGGTTTATGGGCTTTGCAAAGCTTCTAGAGCTAGTGAAGCTATGTGTCTTTATGAAGATTTGCAGAAGAGAGGTTTATACCCCGATGAGGTTACCTTCAAGCTAATTATTCAAGGACTAATTCAGGAAAAGAAACTTTCATGGGCTTGTGCAATCTGGGATCAGATGATGGAGAAGGGCTTTACGCTTGATAGTGATTTATCCGAAACTCTAATCAATGCCATGAACAGGAAGGATGTTTCCTCCAAGGATGTCAGCAAACCAGAAGCCTAATGTTGAAGGTGAAATTTGGTTAAAGTGTCGTCGATTTTATTCACCTAATGGAGCCAACTTGATGGTTGGAGAGCAAGACTCACTTCTTGATGTAAGTTGTCAAGTCGATCTTATAATTGAAGCAACCTCATACAACTTGACGTTTGCTTTCTGCGTTCCTGGGCTTATACTACCTTTTCTTGCAGGTGATGCAGGAATGAAGTTGCGAATTTCCTAAAGAGATCCTTATCCAAGTATGATGCACTTTTTGATAAATTATTGATCATTTCTTGTTTACCCATGAATATGCACTGGTTTGCTGCTTGTCATTCCTTGCATGCTAACTGTAACATCCATCTTAAAGTAAATATTTACTGGCTTACAGTTCTTATTTTACATCTAGTCAATAAAATTTTTAGGATTATAGTTTTGAAGCAATTGTAGGGAGTGGCAATACATGCAACTTTAAAAAAAAAAACACCCAAAGAGGAGGATGTAAATAAGACAGGGATAAGGTAAAAATAAGTCATTTAACTCTTATGAAAACAATAATTAATTAAACCATCAAATTTTAAAAAAGTTGTAAATTAACATGTGAACTTGGCAAAATAGTACAATTGGCATTTTTAACTTGTAACCACTTTTATTGTTGATGTGGCAGCTTATGTAGACATTCTTATGCTGATATGAAATTTGAATTGGCTACTGCTAAAGTATGCTCACTGAAGGATGGACAAAGAGTCCATCTCTGACTCTTTTGTTCAGATGAAGATGCCGGTAATATAAGATAAATGTTATTAAACATTATGTGTTTGTTGACACGATTAATGTACTATTTTGGATTAGCATCTATAATGCAAGATGGACATAGAGTCCATCTCTGACTGAAGGATGGACAAAGAGTCCATCTCTGACTCTTTTGTTCAGATGAAGATGCCGGTAATATAAGATAAATGTTATTAAACATTATGTGTTTGTTGACACGATTAATGTACTATTTTGGATTAGCATCTATAATGCAAGATGGACATAGTCCACGATAGATACTGGATCAAATGCGGACAGGGCTTCTTGTGCAGCCGGTGCGAGTTGCATCATTAAGTATGCATAAATTCACCACACAGTATTCGGAAATGCACTAGAATGAAATGCACAAGTGCACCACAAAATAAATCACACCTTAGACTGGCTTTTATAGTTTTATCCCCGAAATTGTATGCAATTGCAATATGGTGTGGCTAACTTAAGGCTAGGGTAGATTTTCTTTGTTTCTGTTTTTATGTTTATTTTTATTTTTTCCCATGAACAATACATGAAACCATTGCAACGACGGTAGGTGGGTAGAGGTCATTTTTTATTAGTTACTTTTGAGATTTTAATAATAAATTAAAATATTATTATTATTATTATTATTATTATTATTATTATTATTATTATATTTTGAGGGTGAGTTCATATTGTAAGGATGTATAGAAAACAATAGTGAATTGCAAATACATGTAGCGCCGTGCAATTACTTTTGAATGTTAAAAAAGAAATTACATCCATAAAAATTTCATTAGCTTGTTGGATATGACCACTCTTGCTAAGGTTTTTAATTTGTCACTTTTTTTCTTTTTCTTTTTTCATTTTTCTTCACCAGAACAAATTATAAGAACCAAAAAACAATAAATTCATTCAACCTAGAACCAATAATTTTACAAATAAGGAATAAAGATTATATAATATAACATCATGTTCCCGACTTCTCGTTAATTAAAATTAATCTAATAAAGTTAAAATTTATCACTAAAGAATTTGACATCTCAAATTCCAGGAGGAGTATGTGTATTTTAAATAAAAGAAAAATATAAATGAGCATTTAACGTCAGTTCCGAGACGTTAAATGCTAACTTTAAAAAATAAAATTAAAAAAAATAATAACATTAAAGGCAAGTAACCAAACACCCCCTTAAGGATTGGATGGTGAAACAACTTAAACCAGCATGGCAGTATTCATTGTTGAGTTAGTAATTGTTGTCCAGGCAAAGGCATGTATCTCACCTTTGCCTTGTAAGATAAGTTTACAATGTAATTAAATAACACGAAATGGGTATTCAAAAAAAAAAAAAAAAAAGGTTTTTGTTTTGCTTTTTTTTTTCTCTTTGTGTTGGAACTTTATAAAATGTAAACCGCATATATCGCACGTTGCGGGGATAGCTCAGTTGGGAGAGCGTCAGACTGAAGATCTGAAGGTCTCGTGTTCGATCCACGATCATCGCATTGTTCGGTTACGTTTTGGGGGGAAAACATCTTTTTAGGTTCTTCTTCTTCTTTTGTTTGGAATTATAAATAACTATTTGCATAACACTAGTCTTAAATAATTTGTACTAATATAACCTTTTTTACAAAAACAAAAGCAAAAAAAAAAAAAAACAAAACAAAACAAAACAAAATTAAACCATGACTTTTTAAAATTTCATTAAATAATTTTTTTAAGTTTTTTAATTTTTTAAATTTTTTAATTAATTATTATTATTATTATTATTATTATTATTATTATTATTATTATTATTATTTTCGTTTGTACAACTCAACTTCTTGACATGAAACCATGATGGAGAATTTTTTTTGAATATCTACTAAATTATAAAGGAAACAATATTGCTAAGGTTCTAATTGGAATACAAATTAAAATATGTTAGGTTCAATCATATACAATGATAAGTTGCACATTTTAATTTAATTTATATATTGTATAGTGATAAGATATTATATTTCTAAATTTATAACGTTTTCTTTGTTTCTCTCTTTATTTACAAACTTTGATAATGAATTATTATTTAACTTATTATTATTCTCGACTTCACGTTTTTTGGTCGCCCTTCCGCCGGAGCCATCACCGGTCTCCGGAATATGCTGCCGCCCATCAGAATCTGTCGTCAGAATTGAAATGACATGTTATTACAAGCCATTTACCGATTATTGGTTTAATTGACTCAATTGACATGTTAAAGGGTTTAATTGACCCTTTTAAAAGTTTAGGTGCCTAATTGACTTTTGGTGTAAAGTTTACAGTTGTTATACCGTGGACCATGGTCATGACTGATACTGCAGTTGTGTTGAACTGAAACTGTAGTTGTGTTGAAAGGGAACTGCAGTTGCACGGAACGGAGGCCGTTTCATCCGTCAGAAATTGCAGTTGCATGTGTTGAATTGATACTGCAGTTGTGTTGAAAGGAAACTGCAGTTGCACGGAAAGGGAACTGTAGTTCTGCGGCTGTTTTCATCCATCAAAACGACGCCGTTTTGATGGATTGTGGATCACGATCCACAGTATAATTTGCGTAAAGTTTAGGAGCTTATTTGACTCTTTTCCCTATTATTTATTATTTTTAAAACTATTATAATGTAATCATAAATTTAATATTAAGTATCAATGTTAGTTACTTATTTTCGCATGCATAACTATCATCAAATATAAAAACTTGTTAGTTATTATATATTTGAAAGTGGTCATGGAAGCTGTTATTAAGTTTACTTCAAATATCGACCATTCACCATTCGATCTAATCCTAAATCCTAAATCCTAAATATATATATATATATATATATATATATATATATATATATATATATATAATTTTTCGTTTATTATGCCGCCTAAACAAAGAAAGCATGCATTGATTAATTTGAAATTAAATTATTCTATAGGAAAACTCTCTTTTAATTTAACCCTGATTACTTTGTTTACAAACCCAGATTTTAAAAGAATTGAACCGTTTTTTCCACTTGATTCGTTATTGGTCTTTATTTAAGAGTTAATTCATTTTTTTTTTGTCATAAATTTATAGGTGGTAGTTCACTTTTAGTCGTTTTTAACCGAACATCTTCATTTGGTCCTAATATTATTATGGCATGACCATTTTTGGTCATTTATTAACAAAATGGTTTGAATGCCATTAAACACAAAAGTATTTCAGTCTTTAATTATACATTTTTTCAAAAAAAAAAACATAAAAATATAGCAGTGTCAACCTACTTTGTATAAAAAAGATCGAAATACCCTTGTATTTAACAACATTTTAACGATTTTGTTGAAGGATGACAGAAAATGGTTATGACACAGTAATACTAAGACTAAATAAGAATGTTTTTATTAAAAAAGGACTAAAAGTGAATTGTCACCTATAAATTTAGGATAAAAAAATAGAATTAACTCTTTATTTAATTAGTCACGAGTACAAGCGCCCAGCTATTGAAGTAGTTAAGGAAAATTTCAGCAGTCTTATTCAAAAAAAAAAAAAAATCATTTAAGCAAACCTTTTAACTAACTCTGAATTTAAAAAAAAAATGGTCTAAGGAAGTTAAAGATATATGCAAGAGCTGTTTTCATGTCTACATTAGCATGCAACTATTTCAAACATAACCAAAAGAAATCTCCAATTTCAACTCATTAAATCTGTTTATAATATCCAATGGTTTTATAAAAGTTCAAAAAAAAAAAAAAAAACATCTCATTCTTTTTCGTGATGAATAAAACTCACAACTACTACCTAATAGTGCACATTAGATAAACATAAAAGCTACTCCGTATATATTTATCATTTTATATATTTTACTATGGCTATGTATAGTATATACTAGTGTATTATGAGATCATTTCACGAGTCTCAATATGTGAGACGGGTCAGATTTAACAAAATGAGCTATAATAGAATTTTTGATATAATGAATACTTTAAGTCTTATATATAGTACTTTATAGCAAAATTGTAATAAACAATTTTGCAGAAATAAAGTAATAATATAACAAAATTGTAATTATAACATATCTGCAGAGTATACAAGTAGTCAAATTATGGACAAGTTGTGTGATTTTTGTTTTTTTTTAAATGTCAGCAATGGTTAGAAATCATTGTCAACCCAGAAAGTCAGGTGGCAAGAATTGACGTCTTCTCCGTCAGATTTCTTACATATGATATGGTCAATGTGCCTTGCTCTGGTTCTGAGTTAATTGAGAAAAAGGTTCCAAGAATTCTAAATTTAATGATTAATTTTGAGAATATAATGTCACTAGGGGATCAAAATTAAAATTTTCTTGCAAATGAGGATTAAAACATTACAAGTTCTTGAATCAGTGATCATTATTTTTAGTGACAAGAAAACCCGCCGCCATTACTTAAGTTTGTGCATTAAGTAGACTCCACCACTTTCCTTTGAGAAGCTTAAGGCCCTCCGAGAGGCCCCAAAACTCAATCGAGAAAGTAATTGGTGATTGGTACTATAACACTTCTGTATCTAATAGTGATATTATGGTGTCAAATTAATTTTAGGGTCCGTTTGGAAACTCATTCGGATTTTCCTATGTTTGTATATTCAAGGAAAATAGTCAATGAAAAATATTCATACTAATCAAAGAAAAAAAAAGGCCTAATTTGGTGGAAAATATTTTCAGGAAGCCAATTTTTAGATTTTTCTATGTTTGGATATTTAAGGAAAATAAAGTTAATGAAAAATATCCATTCTAGTCAAAGAAAAAAGGCTCAATTTGGTGAAAAATGTCTTCCTAGATTATTAGTGGGAAGATATTTTCTGAATTTTTTGTTTTCTCATATTTATCTTCTTTCTCATCTCTATTTAACCTAATTTCCATATTATTATTACCACGACCACCAAACTACCATAATCACCACAACCACCACCACCACCATCACACCACCACAACGACCACTACCACCAACACTGCAACACCACACAACCACCACAAGTGAAATGAATACCATCAACTTAAATGATAGGCAAAAACTTGTGTGAGACCGTCTCACATATCCTTGTCCTTGAGACGGGTCGGATAATAAAGAAATGTAATACTTATATATAGTAGCAAATGTAATACTAAACCATAAATAAAATATTTATTACTTATATGAAAAAATGCAATACTTTTGAAGAAATTCATCAAAATGTAAAAGTATTACATTTGTCCTCAAAAGTATTACGTTTTCTATTATAAGTAAAAAAGAAAATAGTGTATTCCTAATTTAGTATTACATTTGCTAGTATAAGTATTACATTTGCATATTAACCCTACCCGACCCCTTATCTGTCGTCAGACAAGTGTGGCCTTAAATCATATGTAGTTCGTATAATGGTCTTTGATCCGTGGAGAATCTTCTCCAAAAAGGTTGAATCCGAATCCCAAGGGCTCTTCACACTCTGACTTAACAAAGCATTTAGAAGGATGTAATTTCAGTAACATGGAAGTTTGTTTGTCAATTATAGATTGGACGTACGACGTGCATGCATTTGTGAAATAGCTTCTAAATAATCCCATGTTGTAATATACATATACACTATTTTAATTTATTATTATCCATCTTTGCATGCGTATATACATATAAATGGCAGAGGGTACGTACCAAGACTCATCACTACTTCAATTCAACAGAAGAAAATGAAGATTCATTGTTCCATTATTTTTTTGTTTCTTGTCATCCTTAATGTCCTCGCTGCAGATGATCATCAGAGAAAGGTTAGTTTCTCATCTTTTATCTGTCTTCTGTTTTTCATGCATATATGCTTAGTAAATATAATGGATATTTCAATAATAATTCTCAGCTCTCTGATCTGAATGAATGAATGAATGAAGTTGTATTATTTGGTATTTTAATTGGTTTGTTGTTATATATATATATGCAGGTTTATGTGGTATATCTTGGGGAGCACAGTGGGGGGAAATCTTTCCAAGAAATTGAAGATTTCCATTGCTCATTTCTCCTCACTGTAAAGGGTGGTTCCAGAGAAGAAGCTAAAGCATCTCTAGTTCACAGCTACAAGAATGTCATCAATGGCTTCTCCGCTTTACTTACCCCAGACCAAGCTAACAAGATATCGGGTAGTCTAGAAACTGTTTCAACTAAAAATTTAAATTGATAATGGAACAGTAGTACAATTAGTACGTACTATGTATGAGCTGAGTGATTCAAAATCTATAGTTTTAGTTGTTGGTTTATCATATCAAATTTGGTGTTTAATGTGCAGAAATGGAAGGTGTTATTTCGGTATTTCATAGTCATCCCACAAGAATAAAGCCTCATACTACTAGATCTTGGGATTTCGTCAACTTGCTTGAAGCTGTAAATGGTAATCCATCTGGCCGAGAGGAATTGTTGAGAAAAGCAAACGGTGGAAAGGATGTGATTGTTGGTATGATGGACAGTGGTAAGTGATTCTTAATTATCTTCTTCCAAAAGGTCGAATTTTCAACTTAAAGGTCCCTTAGCTCCTCAGGTCCCAATCCTAACAGGATAACTCAATGGCTTAGCAGACAATTTCATGTGTACTGTCGCTGCCGAATTTTAAACATTAGTTCTTTTTCTCAAATATTACATACTAAAACACTGAACTGAGCTTGGGTGCGGGCCTCAATCTTAATTATCTAATGAGTTTGTACGTGGTGGAGTAATAATATAATATATATCTCTATCATCCCAATTAAGTCTGTTTGGTTTTCATTCCTATGTCATCCAATTAGTTAATTTAATGTCCTCTATTAATTTATATTATATTATATTGTTGATTTTAGGTGTATGGCCAGAGTCTCCAAGTTTCAGTGACAGAGGTATGAAACCAGTCCCTCGTTCATGGAAAGGAATATGCCAAAAAGGTTCTGCCTTTAACTCTTCTCATTGCAATAGGTAATTTAATTATTATTTTCATTTTTATATTAATTAATTACTTTCTTACCCTCAATTCCCCACCTAACAAATGTTTTTAAAAACTTTAATAAAATTACATTTTTATCCTTCAATTATACCCGTAGTACAAACTTAGTCCTTGAATTATATGTGTAATCATCTTTAACCTTTAAGTTATGACAAATTGAAGTGGCAATTTTAGTTTCTCGTGAACTATTTCTACTACCAATTTATCACTTAATAAAATGACTGACTCCATTTCTATGCATAACACCATAACTTAAAAGGTCAAAGATGGTCAGACATATAACTCAGGGATCAAGTCTGTATCACGAGTATAATTAGAGGACGAAAACGTAATTTTGCTAATAAAATAATAGGAAACTAATTGGAGCAAGATACCATCTAAAGAGCTACGAAGCCACCTACGGCCGTCTCAACCGGACAGCAGACTTCAGATCGGCGAGAGACGCCGACGGCCACGGAACTCACACGGCTTCAACCGTGGGCGGCCGGAGAGTTCGTAACGCCGCCGCCCTCGGCGGTTTCGGAAACGGTACCGCCTCCGGCGGCGCGCCGCTCGTGCGCCTCGCGATCTATAAGGTGTGCTGGCCAATTCCCAACCGAAGCACACGCACGTGCCTGGACGACGACATTCTCGCGGCGTTCGACCACGCGATCTCCGACGGCGTGGATGTTATTAGTGTTTCCTTGGGCGCCGCAGCCGGAGCGCAGTATTACACGCGCAGTGGTGTAGCCATCGGAGCGTTGCACGCGGTGAAGCGCAACATTGTGGTGGCGTGCAGTGCCGGAAATGCGGGACCCACGCCGTCCACGGTGGGTAATGTGGCGCCTTGGATCATTACGGTGGGGGCCAGCAGTAGCGATCGTGTGTTTTCCTCGCCTTTAAAGCTAGGAAACGGCATGATTATTGAGGTATATATATTTAAAGCTACTGACTAGGCGAGATTTTTTAACACTGCTTTACTGTACATTTATAAATTAAATTCATTTTACTTTTATCATTTTTTTTAATCTAAGTGGTTAAGGTTGTTAATTATAATAACTTGTATATTATACATATTTTTTTGTACAGTTGTAAATTCTTTTCTAATTTCATATTTCTTTGCTCTTAATTGATGTATTAATAATTTCAATTCTATTGTCTTTTATCTTTTTTTTTAAAATATAATTATACTAATACTACTAAGTATTTTTTTTTTCTAATTGATCATTTATTTTGTTATATGTGTGACATTTGACTAATTATTTACATATGTTTCCTTTATTGACTAACAGGGACAAACAGTCACTCCCATTAGGAGAGGAAATTTGCTTCCACTGGTCTACGCTGGCAATGTAGAAATTCCGGGAACTACCGATAACACTACAAAAGGGTAAAATGCATGCATGCAACTTTCTGTGTTTAACTGTTTATTACTTATATATATGTACATAATCGAACAGGTTGAAGCGAAAACATTTCTTGTAAAAAATGTGAAATGATATTAATCGTTCGTATGAGACAAATCAGACAATCTACAACGTATTTAAATTTATGAAAAAAATTGCATAATATTGCAAATTCTAAACATGCTATTGTAATTTGCAAAGTTTTAAAGTGCATTCACTAGTATATAAACATTGCAATCAAGTTGGAGATATGCACCGTATAGTACATCAGCAGATATATGTGAAACTTTGCCTAGAGCACATTCAGGGTTTTGTAATAATTATCAAAATGTCACTATTTTTTCTCCTTTTGTCTTGCTTTAAAACCGTGGGTCATTCTAAATTGACGGCTAACATACATTTTGCAACATTTTTTACGAAAAAAAAAAATTGTTCTCAAATGATGTGAATTTTATATATAACATTTTGCTACATTTTTTAGTGAAAACATTGTCACTATTTTTTTTCCTTTTTTTCCCAGATTTAGAGTTGTTGATCATCCTAGACGATTGATTAACATTTTCTCACATTTTCATATGATCTTAATTTTATATATAACTAACTATATATGTGTGTGTTTTGCAAAAAAAAAAAAAAAAAAAAAAAAAAA
>NC_044929.1:5257793-5287256 GCF_003576645.1 Ipomoea triloba
TTTTTTAAAAAAAAAAAAAAAAAAAAAAAAAAAACTATATACGGAGTATTTGTGAAGGGTGAGGTTCCCGTGCGGCCGTGTAGGCACTTACCATTAGGTGCGCGTAAATGCACTACAAAGTGTTCAGAAATGCACCATTAGGTATGGTACGCCTATGACGCATTGGTGCATTTCATTGTGGTGCATTTTCGAACATTGTGTGGTGCAATTTTTGCATATTTAATAGTGAATCGGCATTGACCACACGGGAAATATGTCTGCATTTGAACTAGTACCTATACGTGTGGAAAGTGGAGGCTAGGATTTGGTGAAATAATATAATGTTGCATGAATATATATATATGTGCAGACGGTGTAATAGTGGTACCCTTTCAAGAAGGCTTGTAAGAGGAAAGATTGTGGTTTGCCTGACGAATGATGGCTTATCAGCATCGCAGGAAGTGCAAAGAGCTGGAGGGGCTGCTACCATAGTAGGCGATCCGTATAACGAAATAACAGTTGATACTTTTGTGCATCCGACCACTGTTGTTTTTGGGTACGAGTTAACTTCAATTCTCAAATACATACGTGCCGATACCAATCCCACGGCAACTCTTCTTCCCGGGGAGACGCTTATCGGAACCAAGCCCGCCCCTGTCATGGCTCCCTTCACCTCCCTAGGTCCAAGCATCATTGAACCAAACATTCTCAAGGTATGTATGTAACACATGGTTTCAATTCCTTTTACACATTTCTATGGTGACCAGACTTGTCTGACATATAAGGATCCACGAGACGATCTAATAAGACTCACTTATTATATCAAGAATGGTGATGATGTAGATATTAGAAATGACTCAAGAATTGGAATACAGGGTCTTATCGAGAGCCCATAGCCGGGGATACAAACAGATGACCCGTGCAGCCCAAAAAGATTCCCCACATGAATAGAGAGCAAAGGCTCCTAGGGCTGGCTTCTAGAGCTGACCTCGGGCCGCTAGCCATCCATGCCTCGGGTGTTCGGGCCTAGAATGTTTGGTCTTGATTTAGTTGCACGACCCATAGCGTCACCCAACAATGATTATTGTGTGCATCATACTATCAAATAATGTACATTCAGTATAAAAATAATGTATACTCAGTATAAAAATAATATACATTGTATTTAGGAGATGTACATTATTTGTGTACTGAATGTACATTATATTGTATAATGTACATTCAGTACACAAATAATATACATTTAGTACGGAAATATATTAAAAATGTACTTTTTGTTATGGTCCACACAATATTATGTGGACCATGGTCCACACAATAATTTGTCGTTTATATACATACACCATATTTTATACGAGTTAAGTTGATCCGTTTAGTGACATACTAATTTTGCCGGAATAATTTGTTTTGGTTGCCTGGGTTGCAGCCCGACATTACTGCTCCTGGACTTAACATATTGGCAGCATGGAGTGAGGCGTCATCTCCGACAAAATTATCATTTGATCGTCGAGTGGTGAAGTACAACATAATATCGGGAACTTCAATGTCTTGCCCACACGTTTCTGCCGTAGCTGCCCTTATTAAGGCCATTCATCCTGATTGGAGCAGTGCAGCCATAAGATCAGCCCTAATGACCACAGGTATATATACATATACGCCTGCCTATATGTTCTCATACTAAAAATGAAATTTTATCAGTGGTCCAAAGTATAATTAACCTAATATCGTGACTGGATCGATCCTATAGTAAAAAGTGAAGACTGATTTGATTCCTCTATTTGATCGAATAAATTAACAATTGACGGTTGCGGAAAAGAGGTGTGTCATTCTTTATAGTTAATTCTTAGTAGTATTATGGAGTAGAATTTAGATCAGTCATGAAAACCTAATTCTGGGTCAATATAATCACAAATACATATACTAACTATTTGGTCAGGACTGGACTAGGCCGGGGCCCTTAAAATTTTGGAGCCATGTGATATTGGGCAGCTTGCACAGCCCAAAATCCAGCCCTGCCTAGTATAAAATCATTTCAAGTGGGATTTTTCTGTCTGGCCAAGATTTGTTCTATAGTAATTATCCTCACTACCCAAAAAAAAAAGGTTCACTTAGGTTATTTTTAGCTTATTACGTTGGTTTTTTATTCTTTTTTTTCTTAGCTTAATTTTATTTTGGTGATGTAGCAACTACTAATAATGTGGTGGGGACACCAATAGTGAACGCAACCGGATACTTCGCCACGCCGTTTGAATATGGGGCAGGACATATTTTGCCATCAAAAGCAGCAGACCCTGGATTAGTCTATAATGCAACGTACAATGACTATCTTCTCTTCCTATGTAGCAGAGGAATCAAACTTGATTCTTCTTTCAAGTGTCCCAAAAAGAAACTATTGCCAAGTAACCTTAACTATCCATCATTATCAATAGCCAACCTTCGAGGATCCATGACAGTTAAAAGAACAGTCACCAATGTTGGAAATAGTAACTCAACATATGTTATCACGGTGACACCCCCACCGGGATATGTCGTTGCTATTTCTCCGACGACCTTAAAGTTCAGCCGAGTAGGGGAAAAGCAAAGTTTTAATGTAACCGTTAGAACTAAAGGTGTTAGAAATGGAAGTGGGTTTGCCTTTGGTTCGTACTCATGGAGTGATGGAACTCATGTTGTGAGTAGTCCAATCGCAGTATCATCGACATGATGAGGTATCGTTGGTTCCGCTTGAATAAAGAAGCAAAGGGTAATGTGAGCATAGAGTAGTTTCATGCCATTATTCTTTATGAGAAATTGTTGTGTGATTCAATCAATAATTCTATATATCTATACAATAGTTGCCATATATGATTATCTATAAGAATAATGTAATTTCTTCATTGTTTATAATTGAAAATTGTTGTGTTTTAATATTTGAGCGTGGTTATTTTTCAACTCCAATTTAATGTATGTTTGTAAGTAGAGACTCTAAACTTGAACCTAACGCAATTATTCAAGTAATGCTACATTTCTCTTCGAAAGATCACTTTCTAACATAAATCGAGCTTCTTAAAAAAAGAAAGAGTAAAAAACCAAAATAATAATAATAATAATAATAATAATAAGAGTTGCATTATTATTATTATCGAGAAGCAATTGAAACTTGTTCATCTAAAGTCGATATAGCTCCTTGCATTATTCTTATCGAGAGAAAATTATGACTTTACCTTGTTCATCTAAAATTGATATAGCTCCTAAAATATACTCCGTATAATATAGTGGTAACAAGGTAGCTATAGGGGAACCTTCCCCTTTGATAATTACCAAGAACTTCATTGCCATTAATGTTGAAAAAAATTAGATAAGTTGGGTACTTCTGGCCGGGGCGAGCTCATTCCGATCATTATTCCATGGAACATGGTCTATACATTTGTGTGAACCATAAATAAAAAAATATATTTTTAATATATTAAAAGTACATTATTTGTATACAAAAAGTACATTATTTGAAAGTGTATGATTTTTTTATATATTATCGAATAATGTACATTCAATACACAAATAATGTATTTTTACTATATTAAAATGTATATTACATTCATGGTCCGTGACCTATGGTCCACAAAATAATTTGCCAAATCATTTTCCCTAAAATAAGACATCCTTAGCGTTGGATTCTCGCTGCTTGGATTTGATTATGGAAATCCTACTAAGCTAGAAAATTGAAGGCACATGAACCGCTGAGTAACCGTGATTTATTACCTCCATAAATTTTGTGGGAACAAAATGTAGAAGCCTCCAGGGTGGAGGATTTCGCTTTTTGTGGATAAGAAAATGGAATGCGTTAAGGCACGTAGTGTCAACTGCAAATAAAAAAATAAGAGCAACTACCTCCAAATAAGAATCCAATTCATAGGTTGGGCTGAGAATGGTGCAACCAACCAGGCCTAGCTACCTTAGCGAAGTGGCTTGGGACGATTGGCATATAAGAGCAATATTTGACCATAAGTGGTTCTTTGACTATTGATTTTAATTTATTTCAAATTTGATCCTCCGTTTAAATATTTATTAAATAGGAGTTGGTGAGAATGTAAAGAACAAGCCAATTTTTACATTCCTATCATTAAATTTAACACCTATAAAACAAATATTTAGTTGGAGAATCAAATCTAGAACAAAATTGATAGTTAAGGAACAAATTATGATCTGGACAACAGCTACGGGCACTACTTACGCAATAATTTAATTAAAATTCTAACCATTCTACTATAATGTCAATTTGTTAACCTTGTAATTACTTTAGTTAATAAACATTAATTTGGAAGAAACTCCAAAAATGGAAAAATATTTCGAAAATAAATTCTTAAACCCTAATTTTTTAAAATAATATTTTAGTTTCCGTTACATAATTTTTAACTAAATATATACTAGTATTATACTATTTATACTTCTCATTTAAATGATAAATTACTATTTATTATATAAGGAATATAATACTAATTTATTATTTAAATGACAAGTGTAAATAATACCAAGATGATGTATCGTTTTTATATCGTGTAGACCGCCAAGTTTACAAATTGCGGGGATAGCTCAGTTGGGAGAGCGTCAGACTGAAGGTCTCGTGTTCGATCCACGATCACCGCATTTTGGATGAATTTGTTATTTTCCGTTTTCAAGTAATGTTGCATGCACGCAGACTCTGCCAATGTAGGCAATCAATAATGAAATACCACACGAACATTGTTTTGTCTTGCCCAGGGCAGATCCAGGAATATATATATAAAGGAAAATATTTGAACCTTAAAAAGTTTTTAGTTAAATATTTTCTTTCTTACTACTTTTGAGATTTGGAGGAATTCTAGGTAGTGGTGTTTGGTTGAAAACTTTTATACCCTATTATTAGATTTTTTTTTTTTTTTGAAAATAATACCCTATTATTAGATTAAATGTCCATTACAATGATTATTTGACTACTTTTGCTATTATATATACTTTTGGATTCAAATGCTTAAGTAATCATAAACATAGTCTCATTATCCGTATAATCCCCTATTTTTGAACAATTGAATAAAAAATGAGGAAGAAAATTAAATAAATAAAAAGGTCATTGTCCATGCATTCAATATGAAACTTTAATATATATACACATATATGTATGCGTATATGTTTTCAAACAAAAAAATGTATGCGTGTATATATATATATATATGTATTATATTTTTTGTTTTTGTTTTTATTTTAATTAATTAATTATTTATTTATTTATTGAGATTTCAATTCCTATTTATTACCAAACAATGAGATTTTTTCTACTTAAACTCATTACCATTCCGCACACAGGGGTTTTCCTAGTTCTAATAGTTAATCTACGAACTTCCTTTTCCTTGTTAGCATCAACCTCCCTTTCTTGATGTGATTCACATGCTTTCAGTGTAACATTATTTTTATGTATTGTCGTATCACCCTTCTAGTTTATTTCTAACTACCGCTTGTAAAGCGATTAGTAATCCTGACAATACAAGTTGTAGAAAATTTTGGTAAATTAAATGTTGAGCGTGCTCCATGTTTACTCTGTATGAATTAAGGATTGGATGGCAGTATTTATTGTGAAGTGAGTAATTAATAGCGTTTATTAGTGTATCCCAACTTTGCCTTGTAAGGTAAGTCTGCAATGAAATTAAATATTTCATAGACCGTACAGCCTTCAAAATGCGGGGATAGCTCAGTTGGGAGAGCGTCAGACTGAAGATCTGAAGGTCTCGTGTTCGATCCACGATCACCGCATTTGTTTCCTGCGTTAACAGTTTTCATTGGATGTGAATGAGGAAATCCTGTTTAGAACATTATTTTCCATTTTCCCCACTTGAATTGAAAAAAGAAAAAGAAAAAAAATCAAAGATGATTGGATTCTGAAGATAGTCTGGAATAATCATGGTTGAAAAAATCAGTCCATGTATTTTTTTATTTTATTTTTTATTTTTTTAAAATTTGTATATGTATTTTTAATTTTTTAAGGACTAATAATTATAAATTATATAATACTTTAATAGTTAATACTAAAATATTAAATATTAACCTAAAAAATATCTAAAGTTTGTATAATTTAGGATTATTTCGTTCAAAACGATGTTGTTTTTAGTGAAATAACCCATTAAAAAAAAAAGGAACAATAGTTAATCGACCGACTAGAAGGCCTAGTCGGTCTAGTCGATGCCTAGGCGTTCAGCACCTAAGCGGTGCTTTGGCGGCCTAGGCGGACCTTAGGCGGCTTAGGTGGTCGCCTAGACCACCATTTAATGTGATACGCTAGACGGTCGACCAACGCCTAGCGCCTAGGCGGGGAGTAATCGGCCCCTAGCCGGGATTTTTGCAACACTGGGAATAATTGATAAATAATTTGGACAAATACTCAGTATTTCAATTAATCAAAATTTTTAAATTTTAACTATTAACTGAACTGAACTTTTTATTATCGAATTAACCGAATTGAAGTTCTTTTCTATTAACCGAAGTTTTTTTTAGCTAAAATTTTAAATCCTTAAAATTATAAATAAAAATTAACATTACCCCTTATATCAATACCTATAATAATAAATATATACGAAAATATACGAAAACAATACAATAACAACACTAATAATTAACCAAAGTATAATAATAAATATATAGAAAAACACAAATTTTAAAAGTATAAATATAAATAATAATTAACCAAAGAATCTATATATATAGAATTTCAACTAACTGATCGGTTAATTCGGTTAACCAATATTTCAAACCGAATTACCCGTTAATCTAAATTCTATAAAACATTTAAGCATTAACCAAACCGAAGTATTTCGTTTAAAAACGGTTAACCGAAATTCTTATATTCAGTCGGTTAACCGCACTTTTACCAAAGTTTGCACACCTGTACAAATAAAATCTCTCTCTCTCTTTTTTTTTTTTTTTAAATATTCTCTTATATATTTTTATTTAATTTCATTTTTAGTCATAGATTTATAGGTGTTAGTCTACTTTTAGTCATTTTTTGTAAACAACCCCTTTGGTGCTAGTATTATTGTGGCATAACCATTTTTTTTCCTCTATCAACAAAACCGCTTAAATAGTATTAAATACGAGGGTCTATTCACTTGACCAATTCTAAGTATTAAGTCCTTTTCATTTTTTTGGTCCTAGATTTATATATGTCATTCCACTTTTAGTAATTTTTTTAACATCCCATTAGTCCTAGCAGTATTGTGGCGCATTCGTATTTTGTCATCTGTCAACAAATATCTTTAAATGACATTATTAACTACTCAAAATCCTCATTTTTTTCTTCTTGGTAATAAAATTGTTATCAATAAATAAGTCTTCTGCAAAATCTAAAAAGGTGCAATTAAAAATACTACAAGTTTACTTCATGGCAAACTTTATGTCTAGTGCATAAGTTAGTTCATAAAAATCTACAAAACTTGTGGTTCTATTACCAAGAAGAAAAAATGAAGGTTTTGTATGATTAATAATGTCATTTAAACATATTTGTTAATAGGGGACAAAAAATAGTTATACAATTAGGACCAACTGGGATATTTTGAAAAAAAAAAAGACTAAAAATGGAATAACACATATAAATCTAGGACAAAAAAAAAAGAGAGAAAAGAATTAACACTTAGAACTGAATAGACTAAAATGCCATTGTACTTAACGTCATTTAAACAGTTTTATTGATGAAGGACAAAAAATGATCATTGCACAATAATACTATGACATAACAAGGATGTTTTGGAAAAAAAACTAAAAATATACTCACACCTCTAAATCTAGGACCAAAAATGAGATTAACTTTTTAGAAATTCAAAAGAAATTGTTAATATTACCAAAAATTTTAAATCTTAAGACTAAAATTACCACTTTACATACAATTAAAGGGAAAATTTTGTATAAAGTAATAATTAATAGAATGAGTCTACAATGAGTATAATTAATGAACTAAAATTGCCATCTTCTCATTATATAAGGCTCAAACATATGACCTCGTAACTTCATGCCACTTGATTATAAAATCTTTAACACTAATTGTCATTTATTATATCACTTTTTAAATTACATTATACCAATTAAGGTACTTTGAACAAAAAAAAAAATTAAAGTAAATTTTGAGGGTAAGTAAGAGTGCCTAAGCGGAATCATGAGACCATGGGCCAGTCCCAATCGGCTATCTTCTTTTCTTATCTTCAAATCCACACCAAGACAACAAAATTGTTTACAAAAGGGCAGAGCTCTTTACAGCAGTTATCAATCCAACACTGAGGAGGAGCCATGGCTGCTTCAACTGGACTCGGGTTATCCTATTCTTGGCCATCGAAATTGACCCACAACCACGTATCGCCGCCCTCTCCCCGCCGCTGGATTTCCTCCTCTTCTCCGTCCACAACCATCAGGATGGCGGTGTCGTCAGTTGACGAGAAGCAGAAAACTTTTACCCTCCAGAAATCCGAAGAAGCTTTCAATAAAGCGAAGGTAACACGCATCTATGAATTGGGATTGAAATGCTTTATATGTTTCTTAGTTCTTGCTTTGCTGATTTGAAGAATGGCGATTCTGTTAATATTTGTTAGTAATTTGTGTTTGATTATTAGAAAAGAAGGTTAATTTGTACCTCTATGAATTGGGGTTTTGGGAAATTTTGATGATTTGTTGACTTGGTGAAGTAGGCGGCGCCGCCTACAAAGATACTGCCTTTAATCATATTGGGTGGAATAGCGTACCACATTTTTAGCGTCTTGTACAAAATGCTATCAGAACAATGAACAACTCAAAGAGTTGGTACAGAATTGGTCAGCATTGTGTAAAAAAACTGTTCAATTTGAATATATTTTTCTTCTCCCAAAATGCTGAATCCCCAATCCGAGGACCCCACATCCCGGCCTGACATGACAGTATTTGAGATGATGTAAATCACAGTAACAGTGGTTGAGCAGATAGGGCCAAATGTCGGGTCTGCCCCATTTTGAGCATAATCCCCACATTGTCGCTGCTGAGTTTCTAGCCTTGGTCAATTCTCTCAAATACTGCCTACTGAACCAGTGAGCTAAGCTCGTGCTGGCTGAATATATTTTTCTTGGTTCAGCTAGTTGCCTAGTTCCATTGTTTGGAACTAGTAATTTACTATATGGGGAGAAATATATGGCCAGGAAAAATTATATCTTGACAAAGAAAATAACAAATATCATGAGGAATCATTTTATGTTTCCTGCTTAGCCATGAATCCATGATCTGGAAGAATGAATTTGGAGTTAATGTGGCTCTTCCCTGCACCTTCAAGTCCATCAGTAAGTGGGTTTTTGTCCACGATCCAACTGATTAAAAACGACATTGATTTCCGTTGATTTATGAATTAAATGACTAGAGGCTAGACATTTCAGACCGTCTGTTTTACATGTTTCCGGAATAACCAAAATGCGAGCGAACAATATAAATCAAGATCCAAATTTGTTTTCATTTCAATATTGCATATCGCAGGAGCTGATGCCTGGAGGTGTGAATTCGCCTGTACGTGCTTTCAAATCTGTTGGTGGTCAGCCTATTGTGATGGATTCTGTGAAGGGCGCGTATATGTGGGATATAGATGGAAATAAGTACATTGACTATGTTGGTTCCTGGGGCCCAGCTATCATTGGCCATGCAGATGATGAGGTCAGTTCTATTTATCTAACTTTTACCTTGATAGCCGTTAAGGCTTAATGGATTTGCTCTGACTGGCTATGGAATCAATACAGATCCGTAGTATCAATGCTGATTTTCTATTTGTTATGTTCGAAAAAGTTAGTGTATAATATTTTTTGATAGGCTAATGATAAGGGGATGCAAATACGAAATCTTTAGTTGTAATTTTGCTAAGCCAAAAACATACAATAATGAAAAAGGAGAACGTGGATAAGAGAACCGGAACTAATACTTGTTAAATTTTGTTCATCTGAAGGATAAGGGCAATAAAATTGCCTACTAAATTTACTCCATAAATTTACAAAAAAAAAAAAAAAAAAGTGATGCATACACCATATCATGTGAACTTAGTAATATTTTAATTATTCTTTTTTAGGTGTTGGCAGCATTGGCCGAAACAATGAAGAAGGGAACAAGCTTCGGTGCTCCCTGTCTCCTCGAAAACGCCTTGGCCGAGATGGTCATTGAAGCTGTTCCATGTATAGAAATGGTTCGGTTTGTTAACTCGGGCACAGAGGCTTGCATGGGTGTACTGCGATTGGCTCGCGCTTTCACGGGACGAGAAAAGTTAATCAAATTCGAGGGTTGCTACCATGGGCATGCAGATCCTTTTCTTGTTAAAGCAGGCAGCGGGGTTGCCACGTTAGGGCTTCCTGACTCACCTGGAGTTCCCAGAGCAGCAACGTATGAAACACTCACTGCCCCCTATAACGATATTTCGGCTGTAGAGAGCCTCTTTCAGGCCAACAAAGGGGAAATCGCTGCCATTATTCTGGAGCCTGTAGTTGGAAACGCGGGCTTTATTCCACCGAAGCCTGAATTTCTCAACGCGCTACGCAAGATCACCAAAGAGAACGATACTCTCCTCATCTTTGACGAAGTTATGACTGGATTTCGCCTGTCATATGGTGGGGCCCAGGAGTATTTTGGCATAACCCCTGATTTGACAACGCTCGGGAAGATCATTGGTGGCGGCCTGCCTGTCGGGGCATACGGCGGAAGGAGGGATATTATGGAGATGGTAGCGCCTGCTGGACCTATGTATCAGGCCGGGACGTTGAGTGGAAACCCATTAGCAATGACAGCGGGAATCCACACGCTAAAGCGGTTAAAGGAGCCAGGAAGCTACGAGTACTTGAAAAACATCACCGGTGAACTAATCGAGGGCATTGTGGATGCAGGAAAGAAGGCTGGTCATGCAATTTCCGGTGGGTATATCAGTGGCATGTTCGGTTTCTTCTTCATGGATGGCCCCGTTTACAACTTTGCCGATGCAAAGAATAGCGACACTGCGAAATTCGGGAGGTTCTTCAGAGGAATGTTAGAGGAAGGCGTCTATTTTGCGCCTTCCCAGTTTGAAGCTGGATTCACGAGCTTAGCGCATACTCCCGAGGATATTCAAAACACGATAGCTGCTGCTGAGAGGGTTTTCAAGAAACTCTGATATTTATTGATGCCTTTTCTCTTCATCCTTTTGTTTAGGTAAGGAAACAACTTTGTTTGTTTGTTTGTTTGTTTGGAGGGACAGCATTTTTGTAACCTAGATGCTTGTATCATACCTTAATGCTGAAATTGTGGTCTTTTTGTTATAAATTTCCCCGTCACTCTTAACTTGTGTAAGCCTAAATTGTTGTGTTTTGTTGTCTTTTTTTGCTTTGCAACACTTATGGTAGACATTTTCTTTAGCAATATATATTATAAATATAAGCTATATAATGTTTGAAGAATTTAACTTTGTAAAGATTTATGTATTTTGGATTCTTTCAAAAATTAATTTCAAATGTTTAATAAAGAAAAAAATGGTGTTTTTTTATAAATCTCAATCACAAGGGCACAGTGAATTCAATCTCCCAATTATAGGTGCGAAATAGAACTATTAAATATGTCTAGTTTCAATACCAAAATTTAATTTTTCAAGGTTAAATTTGTAAATTCCTCTCAATCATTTCATTCCCTCTCATATTTCCCCTTTGTCCACATCAATGGAACATTATACATTCAAGTTATCTGGGTTAAAGTCACATATATAGCTAGGTTTGGAATTATATTTGATCTAATAATTATACATATTATCTTAGTATTGCTCTTAAGGGAAAATATGACATGAACTCTCATTTCTTAAATAAACATTCAATATATTAAAAATGAACCATCAATATATTAAAAAAAAAAAAAGAACTTATGTCTATAGTTCATTTCGTAAGATTGATCATGGTGCATGGTACAATGATTGATCAGCAAGTGACATTATTAAGCAACATCCTTTATTACCATAGATATCAATCGTGCATGCCACATGACACAAATAGTACTCTCAAAGTGAACTTGCAAAATAGGACCCGCTAAAGCCTGTCTTCAGGATAGGGCTGGGCGAGCATATGATGTGATGGCCTACCATACCCTTGCCATCAGGGACAGCAAGCTTGGTGAGTCAGCCCACAAAAAAATAACGTTATAATATATTACTATATAAATTTAAAAATTTAGTAATTAAGTAATAAAGTAGTCAATATAATTTAAGCAAACATTAAATAGTTTGATAAAAAGTTTGAATTCAATAATTAGTCTAAAATTTAAAATAATACAAAGTTTAATAATCCCAAAATCCAAACACACTTGATACAAAGTTCAAATAATTCAAAGCAAAACTATTACAAAGTTGTATAGATGATTAGGCTTCAGATTCTTTAGAGTTTTAGACTAGAAAAATAAGAATAATTTTAAAAAAAATTACTCTGTATATTTTAAAATTTTCCAGACCAGCTCACAACCCGTCTTGGCTTGTCCCACTAAAAGTGGTGGGGCAGCTTCCTCTTAGGTGTCCTATACATCATGAGCTCACTTCCTACTTTAATATGTAGCGGGGTGAGAAAGCCAGCGGTAAAGCTCATTAACATGACTCTAGGCACGAATAAACTACGTGTTCAACTTTCAAGTCATTATATCTCCTATCAATAATGAGAAATTCTTTATTGTATGCTTTAGGTATAGTATTACACCTTCCAATAATCAAAGTCAAATAAGTCTTTAAATATAACAAATTATTATATGAAAGATTTTAAAATGGGTAAAAGTATAATTTAAAATAAAGAAGTAGAGTTTAGGTAGGACCGTAGGAAGAAAATGTTTGTAGTGGAGAGATAAAATGTATATAAAGTTCATATAGACTAAAAGGTTTGTAGAGTTTATGTATAGCAAAAAAAAATAAAAAAATATTTAGAATGAAGTCTAAGTTTGGACATATATTTTAGTAGAATTTAATTATTTATACCTAATAAGAAGAACGTCTCTACAAATCGACTTTTTAAAAATATGAATCAAATACTATTCGACTTTTAAATACTTCTGTTTCAAATAAATATTTTTAAACTTTTAAACGTATATCAAAAAAGTCTTCATTAAAGTCAAAATTAGATTCCACACTATGGTCAATGGTTTTGATCAAATTGAAGAATGCTTCAAGGTGCTAATATATAAAAATTATAACTTCACCCTCAAATTTAGAGGCCAACTAATAAATTTCGAAATGGAAGACTAAATTTAACAAATTCTTAATAGTCAAAGACGAAAAATAAATAATTTTGAAATCGAAAACTAAATATGAAAATATTCGAGCCATTTCCATTTTTGGTCCTACTGTTATTGGGGCATTGCCAATTTTAGTCCACTTCATTAATTTTTGCCACATTGCGGCCAGTCTTATTTAGTCTTTGCCACTTTTAGTCCACCGTTAAAATTTTCGTCAAATTGTCGTCCAAAATAGGGGTATTTTTGGTCTTTTCATGCTTTGGTCATCCCATTGACCCTTTGTAGTGGTTTTCCTTGCACATTTTCATCCATTGAAGAGGTCCGGCGAAAGCCATGTGAGCCACATTACAAAGCCATGGTTTTCGCCGGACCTCTTCATTGGATGAAAATCTGTAAGAAAAACCACTACAAAAGGTAAAGGAGATGGCCAAAGTATGAAAAAACCAAAAATACCCCTATTTTGGATGGCAATTTGACGAAAATTTTAACAGTGGACTAAAAGTGGCAATGACTAAATAAGACTGGCCGCAATGTGGCAAAAATTAATGAAGTGGACTAAAATTGGCAATGCCCCAATAACAGTAGGACCAAAAGTGGAAATGACTCAAAATATTCAATAGTCAAGAAACTTTTAATAAAAATAACTTTGAAAATTGTCTTTTTTTCCCATTAAACTTCAAAAATCTCACCAAGAAAATGTAACACTGTTTAATTTCTTCTTTTCTTTAATTTTTAAATTTTTTTTTATAATAATTAGATTGTAAATACTAAAATAATATTCCCTTCAAATTGTGTCGGCAGAGTAGATGCTCTGATCTGGAAATTCTCACTGAACTAATCTTGACAAAGTTGGATAGCTATTTCCTTCTTTTTTTCTTTTCTTCTTTTTTTTTTTTTCTGGTGTAGCACAGAATTTCTACCGTTTTTCTGGTTTAGCACAAAATTTCTACCGTCGAACACAATGATTAATCCTCTCGCTGAATTATAGGCACCACCTCTATTGGGCGAGATAGCGGGTTTGGAGATTTAAAATTACTTCATACCCAAAGTCAAGATTTACATAGCTATTCCCTTCCACTCAATATGGATAAAGATAGATAAATCCCAAGTTCGGAAAGGAAGGATGGATAAGTCTCTTCCGTTCAACCACACCCCCAGGTTTACATAACTATTCCCTAGCTTCCAATCGGCAGCACAAAACCCACATTCCAACACTTGAAATGTTATAACTTTTTTTTTGAATACAACTGAAGCATAATACATCGATTCAAACTTGAAACTTTGTAATTATTAAATCAACTATCGAATTAACTTGGTTGTAAGTTGTCTCAGAAACACAATGCTCAGTTTACATAAAATCGTAATTATGTCACACAAAATCAATAACTAAAAACTACCATATTCCTTTTGAAAACTCCAGCAAACCTATCAATAAATGTTATAACTTTAGAGTGTGTTTGGTAACCCGAAAAATATTTTCCGAGTTTTCGGTGTTTAGCAACGTTCGGAAAATGCGGTCAACAAAAAATATTTTTCGTTGATCAAGGAAAATCAGTTCATTTTTTTAAAAATGATTTACGGAATTTTTTTCCATAAGTCATTTTTCGGAATCGCCAAAATGGCCATTTCGCATGTTCTCGGCCAAAACCAAGTCATATCACCCATGGCCGTGGACCAAGGAGGTGGGGAAACCAGCGCGCCTTAAATTCTATTTTTAATAAATAACATTATTTTAATATTATTATAATTTTTTATATTTTAAATAAAATAATTACAATTTTTAATTATACAAATCTACCAATTTTCTAGAAAATGAACCAAACACACAAAGACAGTTTTATAGAATACATCCAAATACTAAAAATGAAACTATTATTTTTTCTAGAATACATCCAAACACTAAAAATGAAACTATTTTTCGAAAAATAACTCATTTTCTAGAAAATATTTTTCAGCCAGTTTTCTAGAATACATCCAAATACTAAAAATGAAACTATTGTTTTTTCTAGAATACATCCAAATACTAAAAATGAAACTATTTTTCGAAAAATAACTCATTTTCTAGAAAACATTTTTCAGCTTTCCAAACGGACCCTTAGTTTGCTCATTTTAAATTTGTAACACTTTCTCAACCTACTGAAGCACACAACAAGTCAACAGTTGCCTCCATTGAGGCTCAAACCCACTCCTATCATCCATGTGGGAGTGTTAAGTGGGACACTGGGTGCCACTTGACAACAAGATTTTTGGCTTTAATTGTAATATACTTAAATCTATCTATCTTTAAAATTAATTCACATTTAGTTTAAAATGTTCCCTCATGTAGAATGACATGTTTCGATAAAACATTCGTAAAATTATAATATACCTAGAATTGAAATAATCTCTAATAACATTTTTGTTTAAAATTCAAGAGCGAAGATTTTTGAGTGACTAAAAAAAAGCTGCACCAACTTGTGACATGTTTACCAACTTAAGTTGTCTATAACTGACACTCAAACTAAGAACATTAATAAACCGCTTTCACTATGGGTCGAACTTGTAACTTTAGCTACCAAGTCGACAGTCTAGCCAACTTGACTAGAGTTGCCCAACAAATCAAAATTACATAAATCTTAACCCCACAACACAAACACTATTAACAAAATGCATACACAAAATACTCCTAGGGAGGATCTCTTGTAGCATTGTTCATCAACAGCATATTCGACCGTTCAGCTTGCCTTGATCTATACATATATATACACTCTCAAGGTAGGCTGTGGATAAATGTACAATTAGCTACAAAAACAAAAGCTCAACCATGGCAAGGAAAACCGGAGTGGCAGCTCTACTGGTTGTTACAACCATTCTCAATATGGCCGCACTTCTTCTCTGTAATGGTGACCTCTTGGCCGATGCAATGTCCGTTTCTCCTCCGGTGGTGGCTGGAAGTGCTGCCCTCGACGTAAAGTCCGAAGCTCCCCTGGGAACAAGCACGCCTAGATACCTCCTCGGTGAAATGAAGCTGGGAAGAAGACTGCAGCAGAACTGTTTTTGCGATATATGTCTTCCATATAGCTGCGTCTGCGACCCTTGTGATGTTTTCACTTGCCCCTGCAATAACCATTGAAGAACCATTACCTAAATCTTCTGTAACCCAAAGACACATGTAATAATAACAATAAATGGTTTCGGTTTCTCCCACTGATGTGAGTGAGATAATAATTGTTGAGTAACGACGATAGTGATGATGGTAGGCTTCCCAACTTCATGAGATGCCGATGATAAGAGTACATACACAGGCCGTTGCAACCCAATCTGCAGAAAAGACAGCACGATATAATATGTACCCCTTCCCAGCATCTGACAGTCTTAACTACACTCGAACCCATGGCCTGGCTATGATACCACTTGTTAGGATAAGTGCTTAGCACTATGCCAAAAACTATAGCTAGTAGGAATGCGTAACTTTATTTCCTTATAAACAGCCATCACATTTTCGAGAGGCAGAGTGCTGGACTTGGCCCTTTACCGGCCTCCGCCCAACAGAATGACAATGGCAAATAATTCAAACCCTCCAGCATATCACAATCATCAGAGAATCTTCCTAGGGGTAGCTTTTTTGCAGTACACACCAAATCCTTAAAAATAATAATAATAAATAAATAAACTTTACCTTCTGAAAGTCTTAATGTGAGCTCAAGAACTTCTTCAGACCTGTTGCAGATTTCTGGATAAGAGCTTCTTCACACTCATCTCATTGCATTCTTATCAGCTAACAAAATCAGTATAAATTGGCAAAAAACACAGTACAAACCATGACTAATCTTTCCCATGATGCAGGGGGTGTTAAAACCCCGAACAGAAATCATTCTTTGATAATAAGAAAGCTGTCACTTACTACTTTTGAGTAGACATAGAGTGGTATAAACGCAGCTATCCCCTAAGTTTGGAAAACCCAAATCCGCTATGATATAAACACCTATAAGCGCAGCTATCACACACTGCTTATGTAGAATTATTATCACAAACTGCAGAATTTTTTATATTACAGAGGTAGAAACTTCAAATATGGCAAAGTCATACTGGATCCATTAATGAAGTATGTTTCCCAGCTACCAGAGTATGGCCTCAAGATTCTTCTACTTATAAAATAACAGAGAAATAATACTAATAAAACAAAACAACAACAACAATAATAATAATAGTATTATGACATGGAGATTCTATTAGTACTATCTGTAACAAGAAATATCTTTATACTTGACAGCAAGAGACACGACATAATACATTAACTAATTTGGTTTCAAACCCCTGGCAGTATTGCAACTTTATAACTTGACAGCTGAAAAGTCTAATTAAAGCAGCCCATATGGCTTCAGAAGCTAGAGTAAAGAATTCCAAGTTCCATTTGCTGTCTCTTAGGAGCCCTCGAGGTATAAATTCTCAAACCGTCAAGTCACCACTCTACCCAAGCATCTAAACATCAAATGTGTTCAATCAATAGTCAAGATCCACATCAAATTTTAACTCCCGACTTACTATTCAGCTTCGTTTCACATTGGCGTGTTAGATGAACTAATCCCCGCAAGTGAAGAAAGATTCCGGAGCCTGATTAGCAATGCATACGAGTTAAAGGAACATACAAAAGAGAGCATTTACGGGCATAAAAAAAGACATATTAAACACCCTATATCAAGGAAACACATATATGCATAACATGGAAATCTAAAATCACACACACACACTATATATATATACGGTAACAGTGCAAAGACAGTCTTCAACAAATTACAGAATTCAATTGATTCGAAACCTCCTCGGTTTCATTACAAGGCATTCATTCAGCATGATCAGAACTAGTATATCTAACGACTGAACCTAACAAGCAATTTATTATGATCTATTGCGCCGGAAGGCAGAATTTCCCAGCCACCATTCCAACACAAAATTCGCTCTCGTCTCTTCCTCTTCTTCATCCAACAAATACAACACTCAAAACTGGAAAAAAAAAAAAAAAAAAAATGGACACATAAGCAATGCAATGAAGCAAACCCCCTAAAAGTTTCTAATGGTAAATTCATGGAATTCACAAACCCTAATTTCATATCATCAATCACTCGCTAGAACCCTAAATCTAAAAATTAACAGTTCTCTCATCATCTACAGAACAACAAGTGCAAACAGTAGCAACAAGGCAGGAATATATATAGTCATATTAACACCAAACAGCATCAGCAATTGCTTCAATCAGCGTGCGTCGTCGTCTCTTCTCCCGGAAGAAGGGGGCGGAGTACCGGAAAGAGAAGCTAGCAAATTGAGGTGCCCTTGAGCCATGGGCAAGTAATTCCCAACCCTAGCCGCCGAGGCTTCGCCCATCTGCTGCTGGAAAAACCGCGAATTCAACGCCGCCGCCGCCGCCGGTGTCGGCACCACCATCTCATGAGGAGCGGCCGCCGCCGCCGCGAAGCTCCAGACCTGTCCAAAATCCGGCCGAGCCGGAAGCGCCGCCCAGAACCCTGCTGCGGCTGAGCCGACAACCTCCTTGTTCCCGGCGCCGCCGTCATCCAGGCCATCCTCCTCGGCCCGGAGCCGCTTCCCGAGAATGAAAGGCGCGGGAGCCATGGGCTTATGGTCGAGAGAAGCCGATAAGGAAGGAGCAGTGGACGAGGAGGTCCTGAGAGAGGCGGAAATAGTGGAGAAACTGGCGGGGATAGTTCCGGTCCCGGTGGCGGCTATAATAGACGGCTCGGCTTGGCGGAGAAGCCACTCGATGGTCTGGCCGTCAGACTTGTGGCCGAGCTCTCGCGTGAGCTGGAAAACTCTAGCGGCGCAAACGATGGGCATCCGTATGCGTCTCCCTCGACCATCCACTTTGCTATGGCGGTCCTTAGCGGGCGGTTTCTTGACTACTGCCAAAGACCCGTTCCCAGAAGAAGGGAGCTGTTGCGGGTCGATTAAAGCTCCGGCGTTGGCCTCCACCGACGTCGACATTGGGCGGGTGAGAATTGTGAATTGTGAAAGGAGAAAAAGAAAAAAAAATGAAAAACAGAGAGAAGAAGAGAAGGGAAACAGGAGGGAAGGGTTCTAATGATTGAGCGGCAGGAGCTGGTGGAGACAGGAGGAGGGCACATGGGTGGTGGGGACCATTTTGTACATATACTGAACACACCAACAGCTCATGCCTCCTCACTCTACTGCCACTACCGCTATTTACTGTTCTTCCTCTACTCTCCTCTCCTCTTCTCATCCAACCATCAAAATACATCTTCAAGGACTAGCCTACTTAGTTTGATGTCGGAAGGTCTGAATTGAATCCCTTGTTGTGTGTATATATGAAGATTAAGATCTAACTTATGGACCGGTTGCGTGATTGGTGATTTATCTTCACAATAGCTCTTGGAGCGAGATCCTGTAAATAAATCCGACAAAATTGAGATCACTAAGTTTAATTTTTTGTTAAAAAAAAACAATAAAAATAGAGATGGGAGGATTATATCCATTCAAATATCTCCTACCTTAAAGAAAGAGTTAATACTCAAAATGGTCCTTGATTATAGTGATTTTTCTCAATTTTCCTCTTAAACGACTTCGATGACCTAAGGTAGTCCGAGACTTTTGTGTTTTTGTTCAATGTAGTCCTCTATTTAGTCCTTGAATTATTAGCGTAGTGGCCATTTTAGTCCCTTAACTCAAGTATTTGTTAAATATAATGTTGATGTAAGGACAAATATAAAAATTCATTTGCTTATCCCAAAAACACAATTCGGATAAGTATATAATTAATTATGAAATATGTTGTAAGTATTTGTAAATAATATCGAAAAAAAGTTATAGTACCACAAAGTTAGATTATCCAACATTGGAAAAGTTGTAGGGGTAGTTGCAATTTGCAATAATCATCATACTCTCATCAATTCAAATGGTATCCATGGATTCACCTTCCTCTACTTCCTTCTCCATTTCCCTAAATCTCTTACCTTTAAGAATTTCAACCGATATTTTTTCAACCAGTCCAATCATAGTTAATCCGACAACTCCTAAGTTGAATCCGATAATCCAAAAAATCCATTATTGCATTCACCTCTTTTTTCTTGTATAGAACAACAATGGAGAAATGTTATGAAACTCTTGCATAGAATACGTTAAGAATGTATATACTACACACGGAAACTTATCGTCTATTGTTAAATATTGCGCATTTTGTTCTTATATGAATTTTTGTGTTTAAATTCTTGAATTGGATATGTATGGGCTCTCTCGGAGTGTCGAGTTTGAGTATTTTTGATATATTTTTACGGCAAAATCATAATCATGAAATCATGACGGAAGCATTAGAGAATACCCAAAAATATTGAAGTAGGCATAAAGACAATTATTGAGATTGTGGTAGACACCGATGAGCTTCTGAACGTACGGAATCAAGATAGTCTTCGACAAAATGTGAAAATGACTAAAGTTGGCTTATTTTTTTCACAACATCCCACTTCTCTATCGCACCCATTTGAGTCATTGTATTTGAATATAATTTGATATGAGTATATATTATTTTTATTCTTTGCCTTCTTTATAATTTGAGTCATTTTCATTTTTTGTACTACTGTTATTGAGGCATTGTCAATTTTAGTCCACTTCATTAATTTTTGCCACATTGCGACCAGTTTTATTTAGTCATTGCCACTTTTAGTCAACTGTTAAAATTTTCGTCAAATTGCCGTCCAAAATAGGTGTATTTTTGGTCTTTTTATGCTTTGGTCATCTCCTTAACCCTTTGCAGTGGTTTTCCTTACACATTTTCATCAATTGAAGAGATCCGGCGAAAGCCATGTGCGCCACATTACAAAGCCATGGCTTTCGCCGGACATCTTCATTGGATAAAAATCTGTAAGGAAAACCACTACAAATGATGAAGGAGATGATCAAAGCATAAAAAGACTAAAATACCCCTATTTTGAATAGTTATTTGACGAAAATTTTAACGGCGGACTAAAAGTGGCAAGAAGTAAATAAGACTAGTCGCAATGTGACAAAAATTAATGAAGTGGACTAAAATTGACAATGTCCCACTAACAGAAGGACCAAAAAATGGAAATGACTCTTATAATTTCATATAAATGAATTTTAAGATTTTCTCATACATCAATGTTAAATTTTAATAGGTTTTTGAAGCTGAGTCATTTCCATTTTTGGTCCTACTGTTATTGGCGCATTGCCAATTTTAGTACACTTCATTAATTTTTGTCACAATGTGACCAGTCGTATTTAGTCATTGCCACTTTTAGTCCACCGTTAAAATTTTCGTCAAATGGTCATCTAAAACAGGGGTAGTGGTCATCTCCTTGACCATTTGCAATGGTTTTCCTTACACATTTTCATCCAATGAAAAGGTACGGCGAAAGCCATGTGAGCCACATTACAAACCCATGGTTTCGCCGGACCTCTTCATTGGATTAAAATGTGTAAGGAAAACCACTGTAAATGGTAGAGGAGGTGATCAAAGCATGAAAAGATCAAAATATCCCTGTTTTGTATTGTTATTTGACAAAAATTTTAACGATGGACTAAAAGTGATAAGGACTAAATAAGACTGGCCGGGTAAAAATTAATGAAGTGAAATAAAATTGACAATGTCTCAATAACAATAGGACCAAAAATGGAAATGCTGGAGATTAAAATTATCGCTGCATGAATAATTCAAAAGGGTCACCCTTGTAATTAAGAGATTAATTTATCATTAGGGCACATTAGAAAGACTAAAAAAGCCAATTTTGCTAAATTATCATTGCTAGAAGTTAATTAGAATTGAAAGTTTTGGTTATTTTCCCAATTAAGAATACGATAGTTCGAATTTCATAGCAGTTTGGAGCAGGACATAGTTCAATCTTCGCCCTTAAGCAGTCTCTGAGAGTGGGTTGCGAATTGCAATGGCGTCCTCGAAAGGTCCAGGAGGAGCGGCTGCGGCGGCGGCGGCAGCGGCAGCTGAGTTAGAGAAATTGAGCGTGGAGCAACTGAAAGCTGTGAAAGAGCAGACCGATCTCGAAGTCAACCTCCTCCGAGACAGCCTCAACAACATCAAAACCGCCACCGCCCGCCTCGGCGTCGCCTCCACTGCCCTTAGCGATCTCTCTCTCCGCCCCCAAGGTCTCTCTCTCTCTCTCTCTGTTCGATATTCTTCTCTCTTTTCCCCTGCGTAAATCACTTTAAAAGTTTTACGGGTGGGTTGCAGGGAAGAAAATGTTGGTTCCTCTAACGGCGTCGCTTTATGTACCGGGTACTCTGGATGATGCTGATAAGGTTTTGGTTGATATTGGGACTGGGTATTATGTGGAGGTTAGTAGTATTTTCTTCTATAGTTTTGGAAATTTTTTAGATTTTTAATTTATATTGCTGTACAAGTTTCAATGTGAGAATCATTGGATCCAAAGAATACGTGTTCTTGTAATGCAGTTTTTGTAGAGGTTTCAGTTGGAATTACATTTAGCTACTAGGTACTGGAATATTTGAGAACTGAAGCGGTGGATATTTGTTTGTGTTCTTCTTTGCATTATTTATTAAGAGAGAAAATCCTTTACTTGATTTACACATGTAAAGCTAGAATGCAAGGTATTACTGTTAATCTGTTATGAATTAGAAATCATTAATGGAGGTTTACACTGCCATTCTTTGATGACCTAACATCAAATGCTGTGCAAATATATGACATGTTCGTTAAAGGTTGATTAACAATCCCTTACACTTATAGTGATGAGGGTATTCATTATTCATTTACTAATGGTGAGGCGATTTTTAATCAGTTAATCCCACTCCATCCCAAGACTCCCAAGACTAGAACTTATCCAAACTTTTGGGATAAAAGGGTGTGACCCCCAGATATAGAGATGGCCCAACTGTAAACCAAACCTGGGGTTTAGAATTCTTAGTCCAATCCCTTCATTCCAATGAACCATACAACTTCTAAGATTTTTGGTTTACGCTAGTGACCTTCATCTTGCAGCTTTTGATTTGTTGTGGCTGGGTTTCTCGAGTTCATATTTTACCCAAATATATGGTCTGTTATAAGGAGATGATTGGATATCAAATAAAGATGTTCTGAGAAAGGGGTTGGGGTGTTACTTGTCAGATGAAGCTTCTATGTATAACCCTCCATATCATTTCTCATAATCTCCTTAGAGTCCAGTGGTGCACAAGTTCTTGACTAATTAAGATACAGTGAACTGTGTTAGACACTGTATGAATAGTATCTGCTATGAACATGACGGGGACAATGCCTTTGGATCATTCTTTTTTTTTTTTTTTCTTTATCAATTCCATGAGAACTTTATATCTAACATGACTTTTATTATCTTTGTTTGTTTAGAAAACTATGGCAGAAGGAAAGGATTACTGTGAGCGTAAAATAAACCTGCTACAGTCCAATTATGATCAGCTTCTTGATGTAAGTCAGAATGACCATCACCATCTTTTATTAAGTGGAATATGCATATTTGCGTTGTTATTAATACGAAGCCATAAATTGATCCATGAAATTGAATTTTTGGTTCATCCAGTTTCAACTGTTGGATCTCTGGTCTGTACATAATTATTTAATATAATATATAAAAATTTCTTAATATCAATGATATAAAAATAAGGTGAAGATGGTAGATATTAATCCATAAAGCTAAAAGATTTAAGCAAAGTATACAGTAAATAACCCTCAATCACTACTCTAACAATGCTCATGGAACAATTTTAACACCATCCAACATAGTTAATTAGAGGGTTGGAATATTAGAGTATTAGACAACCACAACATTAGCAAAGTAAAAGTTCATATCAAGTTCCATCAACCAGGTATTCCATATTTGCAATCCAAGTTTTGCAAGTCAAATTAAATGTGAAAACATGTATAGACCATGAAGTCCAATTAAGAAATCAAATAATTTGTGCCTTCAATGCCATGGACTTCATGCGTTTGGATTTTTAATTGAAATCTATTATTTTTTTTTTTCTCTTCTTTTTTTTTTCCCCCCTTCAATTAAGAATCCCACAGTTCAAAGAGAACTGCAGTTTGTATTGTTTTCATAAACTGTGGTTGGATCATTCATATTTTTATATAACCTGTGGTTGGATCATTCAGTATTTTTATATAACCTTACTGATATTCTGCTGAGTGCTGACCCGCGATTCAATTGTGGGTTGTTACAGTGTTAATAACACTGTATATTACATTGATGGGGGACTAATTCTTGGGGCTTGTTCTTTCCATAAAAGTGTGAAACTTTCTCTATTTTCATTCATCAGTATTTAGTAACATTCCCTTTCCTAAAAGCATCAGTCATATCTTGGCCTTTCTGCAAGGTGCAAGTATTTCCAATTTGTTGAATTTATATTTTGATTCATTTCTTTAAAAGTTTTTAACAAACACTTACTGTTAAGCTTGACATCATTGGCATGTTATTCTATAACACATGGAAATTTCTGTCTACATTTTAGCTGTGTGGAAGCATCATTCATGCAAAATTTCAAGTTGTTTTATTTTCTGCCTAAAATATTAGTGACCATTGAAAAGGTTGCTTCAAGAAGTTGATTTAGCTAAGTTTGTTCGTTTTACCAACATCTTGTCCTTGTCAGTTGATCTGTACTGGGTAGCCAGCTCTTTTACAAATTTGAGTTGAGTTGGTTATCAAATGTTGTGTGGACACGTTTTAAAGAGGTGGGGGTGGCTACAAGCTTAAAGTTTTTAAGATTTCACTAATATTTACATTAAGAATAAGCAGAGCACAATGCAACTAAATTCCTATTAAAAGATCAAGCAATTATTTTTTAAAAAAAATGTATAGACATCAGATAACCCATTAAACATCACTTTTGAACTTTCAAAGGATAAGCAACATTCTTGTCAATAAGGGACATGAGAGAGTCCACTGGGGCCAAGTATATACAACATGGCTCAGAACATCCATATTTACTCATTAAACCTCATAATAAGAAAAAGAAGAAACTTAGCTTAGCATCTTAGATGTCTCAGGTAAACATACACATATACCCCATTTAGACTATTTAGTATCCTAAAAGTGTTAGCAGAAAGGGAAGGAAACGAAGAATTGGGTCAATGATCAAGCTGTCGATTGTGTATCGTTTATAAAAACTTAATGGATATGCAGTTAGTTCCATTAAAAAAAAAGAGTCTATTCTTAATAGTTTGATCTTCACCCTCAACACGTGATCAGTGTCATATTAAGTGCACTATAAATTCAGTGTTGCAAAATCTCGTGGCAATATATGTGGTAAGGAAATCCATTTCAGATGAAAATGTCATCTTTCTGGAATTTGCCTTTTTCTGCTTTAATCTATCCATATCTGGCTCTATGCATGTCCATCCATATCTATACATTAATGCTTCCTTTAGTAACGAGTACTAATAAGTAATAAATGCAGGTGACGACTAAGAAGAAGAGTATTGCTGATGAAGCTAGTGTTATCTTACAAGCCAAATTGCGGCAACTTGCCTCAACACCGTAAAACATAATGTACGCCTATTCATATATGGACTGTTTCAATGTTACAAGGGGAAGTAGAACATTAACAGTACAATTGCATGTTTTAAGATCACATCAACTTCCCCTTGTTCTTTGATTTGATTGGGATACAGAAACTTATCTAGATATTTTTCTGGTTTGATGTACTATTTAAAACAAATGGTTCGGTGTCACATCATTTCATTTTGGTCTTCCATTTTGTAGAAAAGAGATTAATAGATTATGTTCTTGACTTCTTCACTTAGAAATTAAGTGCATCTTTTTTTTGGTGTAACTAAGGTTTTTGGGGATTCATGGTCACAGATGAACATATCCCAACATGGAAAATTAGAAGAATTTCCTAAATTATTCCTTCTTCCCTCAAAAGGTTGAATTCCCAATCCCAAGAGCTCGACAGAGCATTTAGGAAGATGTAAATCATGATGATTCATGGTTCGGCTAAGCTAAACTTGAGCTCGATAGAGCATTTGGGAAGATGTAAATCACGATGATTCATGGTTCGGTTTATCTCTACGTTGCCGTTGAACCATTAAGCTAAACTCGTGCAAATAGTAAATCATGATGTATGACTCATGGTTCGGCTAAGCTAAATTCGAGCTCGACAGAGCATTCGGGAAGATGTAAATCACGGTGACTCATAGTTTGGTTAATCTCCACGTTGCCGCTGAACCATTAAGCTAAAATCATGCAAACAGTAAAATATATTAAAGAATGTGGCTGCTGGGATTCGAGCCCAGGTCTCCACGGCCACAACGTGGAATTCTTACCACTAAACTACAGCCACTTTGTTTCTTAAATTACTTCTCCGTCAATAAGTTGCAGATCACAAATTACTTGAATTTGTTGAATTGTTATCGCAAAATTAAATTGTAAGCATTAATTCCTGTTAACATTTTAAAAGTTTTCCACTTTTTTAGTTCAAAATTATCTTTTGTTCAAGTGTTTGATGTGTTCTAACTGATATAAGTCATTATAATTTTGAATTGAAAATATAACACATTTTTAACTGTTTTTACAATAATTTTAATTAGAATGACTAAATGTGACAAACTAAAAAAACATCAAATTTGTGCACCAAATGATGATGATGTGGACCAAATTCAGGTAAAATGGAACTTTTGGTTCTTGTCTTCTTGAATTGTTTTACTTTTTAAATTTTGGATCTTGTAAATTAATTTAAACAAATTTAGCCTCTCAATTGTTTATAATATTGCATTATTAGTTCCGTTATATAATTGTCAAAATCTATTAACATATGGAGTTATTTTTATTATTTAGAATTAATATTCACTATTAAAAATAATATTCTCATGGAGAGAGTGAAACTTTAAGCATGAATATTGAATCTAAATGACAAAAATAGTCTCATAAAAAAGAATTTGCTAACAAAATTTGATAGTTATATAACAAGACGGACTAAAAGTGTAACATAATATATAATTAAGATACTCCGTATTAAATCTGTTCAAATCAATTCTTAAAAGTAAAATAATTCAGGAACCAAAAGTGTTATTTTCTCAAAATAATAATAATAATAATAATGTGGACTAAATTACAAAAAATGATTTAATAGTCATGGACAAAAATTAAAATAATTCATGTTGATACTTTGAACATAATTATATCTTTAATTTTTCTTTAAATATATAAAAATTCTAAATTGAAGTCTTCATTTTGAGCTATACATTTATTGTAGAGATTTTCTAAAAAAATTAAGAAAATAAAGAAAAAGGTTTTATAACTTAGTAGGTTAGTTGGGTTGTGTGAATAGATGGTAGGAGGCAGAATATGTCTGAAATTAACCTAACATTTGTTTATGCTTTTGGGACATGTCTTTTTATGATTAGTCAGACAGATCCACTTGCTAATGCCATTTTGCTATATATTAAAACCTTCCTATCTTTGTTTTCCAAATTATTTTAGTACTCAGCTTTGTTACAGTGTAATATTGATACTTTCTCAATTTATTAAAGTATAAAATGTCACGGTACCTACTGAAATTCGAACTTATGATCTCTCATTTGGGAGAGTCACATTATGTAGCTTAACAAAAAGATCTTTGGCAGACAAGTTTAATTAGTTATTCCTTTCATTCGAAAAAAAAAACTAAAAGAAATAATAACAATTGCCCACTTCAAATATATGTATAATTTTAAATAAATATATTAATTATATTGATTAAGTGGTATATTTTATTTTCTTTTTTGTTCATAATAAATGTATTATAAATATAATTTAAGGGTACAAGATATTTAATTTTCTTTTTGGATAATGAAGTAAAAGGGCATATATGTATTTACAGGGAAGAAAAACTTTAATGAACATCTCAAAATTGTAAGAATGACAATTTTCAGAGATATTGTTTTCCCCAAAAATTCCAAATTTTTTATGTCAATGTTACTCAATCATTTAACAATATCAACATTAGAGCAAAACTATTTGGAAGCTTAGTTGAATGCCTAAATAGTTGGACTTAAAAGTTAAAACTCTATTTTGCCGTACAACACTTTTTCACTTTAAAAAATAGTCCTACTATCATATCATCATATTTATAATTTATTTATTATTTTCTTTACATTCCCATAATTTCAACTCACCTCCAAATAATAATGATACTCTTTAAAATCAACTTTTGCCCCTCAGAAATATACTTCGAAAGCTTTTATCATGAAAAAAGTACTTTTGAAAACTTTACAAATAATGTAAGCTTTGATGTGGCAATGCCATATATCCATGCAATTCCCTCCTTGCCGAACTCCATTATATAGAATGAGGGGATGAATATTGAATAGTGAAAGTATAGGGCATATATAAATGGGGGCTTTTATGGATACATTATGTTTTAAAAAATGATATTTTGTTGTCATTTTTGAATAATTGTTGGGCAAACTCAATAAAATCTGATTAGATTGGCTTTTTTGGATTAGAAATTATAATTATTACAAAATACAAATGGGGGCTTTTTTGGATTAGAAATTATAATTATTATAAAATACAAATGTTTAACATTAATGTATCAATTTGTAAAGATTTCAATATAATTTTTTTTTTTTTTTTTGTAAATCAACCGGGTCTTTCTCCGTCCGTTTAACGGTCCAGGTTTATTCGCGTTAGCTCCGAAAGGCACCGAAATTGGCCCCAGGGTAATCATCACTTATGCATAATTAAATATAATTTTTACAAAACATAAAAGTTTACATTTTTCAACAAAGTTCTAAAGATTTGAATATGATTATACAAAGCATAGATGTTTTCAAAAAAAATATACAAAGCATAGATGTTTAAATTTTTTCCGCCAATAAATCTATAATAAATAGGAAGAGTTTGTAATTTATGTAATCAATGTGCCTGTTCTTTATTGTTTTTAGTCTCTCGATTATAGTGACCTTTTCGCTTTTGATTATCAATTTTACTAAATACGTGGTCCAGGTCACTTCATTGAGTAAAAACATCTTTATACTAAAAATGTGAAAGAACATTGTAGCTATGAACATTTGTAATACTTTCCTAATTTATCAAACAAATTGCTAATATAAATTTGGTTCATCTTAGACCAGGAATTACGGTGTAACATGTTGGGCGTCGGCCGGGTTAACCGAGCTCAGTCCCTGCTCGATTCGACTAAGGTTCCAAATAGTATTCAACAGCAGTCACAAGATGGTAACCCCTGAGAAGTAAGCATAGCGCGAGATCCATCATAACATATATCCCTAGAGCTGTTTATAAAATTTATTTAAAAAAAAAAAAAGGGGGGGGGGGGGGG
>NC_044929.1:5287799-5340415 GCF_003576645.1 Ipomoea triloba
AAAAAAAAAAAAAAAAGGGGGGGGGGGGGGGGGGGGAAAGATGCCAATTTTTTTTTCCAAAATATAGTTTACAGCTCAAGTCAATTCAAAAAAAGAGCATAGATTACTTTTAACATACAAAAAAACTCACAAAATCTGATGAAATATCTCCAGCTCCAGAAGAAGTACTAAACCATGGAGTTCAGAGGCCACGAGGCAGATAAACAGAATGCTGGACAGGCAATCTAAGTGTAAGCAGGGATGAAATGCATATTGATACAACACAGTCTATGTTTAGATATAGTGGGAGATGCATATAATGATTGGCTATAGAACAGTAAGTACTCCAGATAGCTTATACTTACATCCAGTTCTGTGCGAATGTATCTATCATCATCGTCTTCACCCAAGGGCGAGATCACCAAAAACAAGTCCCAACCCGTATTGTATTTGCATCTTTGTAGAGGAAATCTCATGCCACAATGACTATGACCCCTAAAAATTTTATGTTTCCTTCTCTTTCCCCTTAAGGTAGGAGTAGTTCCTTTGGAAATCCAAAACTGCCCAAACCAAATGCCTGAAACCTATTTCTGGCCAAAGGGCGGTGGGCGAGTAAAGAAGACACTTTGCACTCTGCCATAGTAGGAAATTGCTTAAGCGAGTTTCCCCAGAGGTACGTATTATGATATCAGGATTGGGAACAACAGCCATATACATATGTCTATCAATATCTCTTGACCCAATAAGGTTCTCAATCTTATCATTTCCATTCAAATGTTCTGTTATATCATTTTGGGCAGAATTTTGATTTTTTTCACTGATTTCCTTCCATTTTTCTTCACATGATTGCTCAACAGCATGTACAATCTCATCCGTTGATGTGTAGGCAACACAGATTGATAGAGTGGCATTTGAGTTACCTGCGGTTGCCGCCATAGCCCTCTCTGCTGCTGACCTAACAGGGTCACTCAAAAGTTTTAAGTTCCCCTGAAAGTAAACTCGAATCCCATAGCGGTTCACTATGCTTTGCTCTTTAATCATCTCTTCAATCTTTTCCTGCATCAAGCGCATGAGGGATCCAACTTCTTCAGGGCGCCTTTTGAAGTTTTCAATACTAAAGGCATAAACAGTTATGTACTTCACACCGAGCTCATAACAATATTTTAGCATATTCATAAGAGCAGAAAAACCAGCCCTATGCCCATGCCCCTCTTCCAAAGTCTGCTTCTTAGCATATCTTCGATTTCCATCCATTATAAATGCAATATGGCTAGGAATAGGACCAACAGAAAGTACTGAAAAAATGCACTTCCGGAGCAAACAACACACATTTTCTAGCAGTTGGTTTCTTTGTTTACCACTCTCGCTCACCATATTGAACCTCAATCCAGTCTAAGACGCAGTAACACAAACCTGATAAATGTAGTAGAAACTTCAAGATTTGTCAACTGCACTTAAGAAAAAAGTGTATCTTAAAATAAACAACAAACAAGAACTTATGTTTACATCTTTAAGACAATGACTTCATGTTCCAAACTAGGGGTGCAAACGAGCCGAAGCGAACTCGAACCTAGGCTGGCTCGAGCTCGATCGAGCTTTAAAATTTAAGCTCAAGTTCAGCTAGCTAAATTTTCACATGGGTCGAGCTCGAATTCGAGCCCGAGCTCGAGTTTGAGGTTGAGTTTAAGTGCAAAGTGCTACTATTAAATTTAAAATTATAAATTGATATATCCCAACATAAATAATAAAAACTATATAAAATTTAGAGTTCAAAATAAAATATAAAAGTTTTATTACACTAGGCATAAAAACCAGTAAATAATGTGATTCCAACCTGTTACCAAATTCCTTTCTTACTTGTCACAAGCACACGAAACAGAACCATAGAAGAAATAATTGGACAAGACTTGGGGTGCAAACGAGCCGAGCCGAGCTCGAGCCATTTAAGAAATGAGCTGCTCGAGCTCGAGTTTGGCCATTGATGCTCGAGCTCGAGCTCGAAGTCGAAATCAGGATTGAAACTAATCAGGCTGTAAATGATAATCAAATTATAAAACAATCTCTGCACACAAGCTTGAAACTAGAAAATAAGAATGGAGGAACTACAAAATAACTGGAACACTTACCGTCGGCAGAGAGGAAGCGCTGGGAGAAGGCCGAAGGCGGAGGGGAGACAGTCGGCGGTCGACAGCAGCAGTGGACGTCGGCGGTCTTCGGCGGTCACTCAGCGAAGGCAGAGGGGAGGCGATGGGCTGTGGCCTGTGGGCGAAGTCGCGTAGGCAGAGGGGAGGCGGACATGAGGTGTTTGGTCTTTGGTCTTTGGATTAGGAAAATATTTAGGGTTTCAATTTCAATTTAAAAATTTTAGTATTTCAAATTTCAATTTTATAAATTTAAATATTTTATATATATATATATATATATATATGGCTCGCGAGCAGCTCATCGAGCCACAAGCCTAAGACATTAGAGCTCGAACTCGGCTCGATTGTTAAACGAGCCGCTCGAGCTCGACTTTAACCAAGGTCGAGTCGAGCTTTGACCGAGCGGCTCGCGAGCTACTCGACTCATTTACAACTCTAAACAAAACACGACTAGTAGTCTTAGCACGCAGGAAATACAAGTAAAGAAATGGCAAAAAGTCCCCAATCCATTTAACATTAAATCAACCTGATGAATACGCACAATGCAAACATAATGGCATAAAAACATAAAATGAAATAAGTTACGTCTTCAGCATAATCCGCTCTTGTTCAGAATCCTCCTACACTAATAGAGTTGTTACGTTCAATTGGTTGACTTACAGAAATTGATGGAGTTGAAGTTGTATCATTATTGTTAACTTGTTCATAAATAGATTCAATTATATTGATAATTGTCATCCTATATAATCTCATAACTATTTAACAATCAATAGCAAAACATAAACAAAGTAACATACCGACTACCACTACATATTAATATATAATATATTATAAGAAATTAAAAGTAGAAGACTATACACCTAATCATTCTTCCGCCGCACAGCCACAACAGGCCAAAGCAAGCTCAGTCGCCGTAGCCGCAACTTCCAGTTAGTGACAGTCACAACAGTTTACACTAACCAAACAGTAACTAAGGAGCGAGGACTTAGGAATAATACCTGTTGTTGACTTGTTGCCGCTCGCCAGAGATTGACGCCAGTTGCCGGAAGCCGTCGTCGGTCGTCGCGTGGCCACGTCTCTAGCTCCCTGCATCGGCTGCGTCAATGCGTAATACAATTGGAAAGTTTGGGGTTAACAAATTAGGTTTGGTGGAGCGTTTGGTTGACATAATTTTAGAATAGCTTAAGGAATGTTGAATTGTAGGGAACGTTAACATAATATAAACCTGTTTGGTTGATAGTTATTTTTATGTTATAATTTTTATTATTATTATATCCTTAATCTATTTTCATGTATATTAGATTATTAGTAAATTTTGAAATTAAAATAAATAAATAATGCAATGATAAAATATATAAGTAAATAAAATAAGTTGCTAACATTTCATCTAGAAATATTAAAAAGATTCTTAAGAAAGGGGAGAGTACACACTCCCTCCAAAAATATTAAAAAGAACATTTTTTTTTCTCGTGTATGTGTGTGTTTTTTTTTTGGGTATATTGTATTTTTTTAATAATGACTTTGGTAAATATACACAATAATTTATGTAATTGTTTTGTAAATTTATAAAATTAAAGAAATATTTTGAATAGTTTAATTGTATTTAACTATTTTTATATTTTAAAATATGTTTTGGCATATTGATAAAGATTAAACACTATATATTGTTAAAGGACATAAAGAGTAAAAATGAAAGCAAATCACACCATTAATTAGAGTTATATTTTAAAGGGAAAATGACATCTTTAGTCTCTGGGTTACAGGGGTAGTGCGGACTCAACCCCTGAGTTATGGCCGTATCCGAGTTTAGTCCCACAGTTATTCGTGCATTGGCGATTTAGTTCCTGACCGTTAAATTTGGCGGAAAAATTAACAAATATTTAAAATTCGAGGGGTAAAATAGGAAATTCACATTTTATTATTATTCTTATATCAAAACTACTTTTACAACATTATTTTTCACTTATTAGCTTAATGATTTTCAAGATTCTTCAATTTTAAAAGCATTTCAATAACTTTCAAATTACTTGTTAGGAACCTGTTTATGGTATAGCACAAATAAAGAAACACTTAATTATTATATTTAGGTCTGTAAAACACACTATCATAACAATTTTTGATTTTTTTACTAAGCAACAAATGTAATCAAATTAGAAATTTTGAGATACAAAATGATGTTAAATTTATCATTTTGAGATATTATGATACACAAAGGAGGTATTTGGTTGACTATTGTTAGAGCTAAGAAAAAAGATTTACAGTAAATATTGCAAAACGAGATCAAGAGATAGTTGAGTTGAAGGTAAGCCTTGTATATTATGATACACAAAGGAGGTATTTGGTTGACTATTCTTAGGAATAAATTTTAATTAGATTTTGATGAATCAAAATGTAATATATGATAAAAATTTAGTCCCTTGTTTGTTTTATTTATTTTTGTATGAGTCTTCTCAACAAGTTCAATAAATTATTTTTCAATAAGAAGAAGAAATTGGTACATGAAAAGAGTCAAGAAGAAAATTAATTTGAAGCCTATGATCTCAAATTATTTTTTGGAAGAAATTATTTTGAAGATTTTAGTCTTGGAAGGAAGATACAAATTATGGAACTACATTTTTTTTATTTATGGGAATAAATCAGGCTTCTTCCTAATTTAAACTAAGAATTCATGTAATTTTTGCCAATGGAGGAAATCATGCAAATGAAGAAGATGTCACACTTTTAGAAGAAGTAACAATTTTGGAAGAAGAATGAAAGTCACGCCATTTTGAGTAGATGAAGAAAATGTCACGCTTTTAGAAGCTATAGATTATTTTAAAAGTCTTGATCAAGCCATGAGTATAAGTGAATATTGGAACAAAAGAATTAACAAGAATTCAAGTGGTACAAATGGAATCAAGCAAGGAGTATAAGTGAATATTGGAACAAAAAAATTAACAAGAATTCAAGTGGCACAAATAGAATGAAAGGATTAGCAATGAGATGGTTTAGGATAGGAGAGCTTTCAAAGATATGATATCAATGGGATTTAAACCATGCTCCTTTGATATTATTTTTCTTGCTTTTACCATTTTGCCACTTGAAATTTTGGTTAAATCCTTTGCTTTAATTTCTTGTGCTTCAACCGTGACTTTTGTATAAGAAACCGTGACCTCCTCCCCTATTTAAGAGAAGCGTGACCTCCTTCCTCAATTTTAAGAGAGGCGTGATTTTCTCCTTAGATCAAGACAAAGCGTGATCCCCTCTTAAACATCTTTAAAAAAAAAAACATGTTAATAAGAAGATTTGATCAATATTCAATATATTATGATGCTATTCATTGTTCTCTAATTTTATAAATTCTTAAATATACTATTTTTCTATTCATTGTTTACAACTAGGGTTGAGGAAAAATATCAGTTAACTGCCCGCTAACCGATAATCGAACCGATTAAAAAATCGATTATCGGTCGGTTACGGTTATTACCTTAAAAAATGTTCGATATTTCAGTTACTATACAGTTATTGGGAGTCGGTTATCGGTATCGATCGGTGACCGATAACCGATATATAATATTATATATATTATATATATATATATATAATATAACAATTAAGTAAGCTGTAACTTGTAAGCCCATTAAGCCATTCAGGCATTTAGTCCATAGCCCAAAGTCCCAGACCCAGTAGCAAGCCCACTGCCCACGCCTAAATCCTAATCCTAATCCTAATCGCATTATCGCAATTCGCAACGCAAGTTCAAACATAAGATCTCCACCGGCTCCACTCGTGGCTCGTCTTCTCCAGAATCTCGCATTCTCCGACCTCCATTGTTGCAGACCTACCACTTACGCTCTACGAGTATACGCTCCCAGTCCTCACGGCCTCACCGCCCTAACGTCCTCAGACAGTCAGACACGCCAACGCCTACACCTTTCCGCTGAGACGCCGGTGACCGGTGACCCCTTTCCGCCTGTCGACCGAGACGCGGAGACGCCGAGTCAGTCCGACAGTCTCCCACTCTTCCTCAGGTAAATTTTTTAATTTTTGTTTTTAATTGGCAATTTTTTTTATTAAGTGTAATTTTTATGAATAAATCATTGTATTTTTAATACTAAATATGTTATTTACACGTTTAAGTATTTAATTAAGTTGGTAAATTTTTAATTTTTTTGTACTGCTAGTAATGCCTGTGTCCAGTGTTTTAAAGTTTAAAAATTTTCATTTTTGAGTGTTTAGTGTATTGTAATTTGTACTTGTTATGCAATGTTCCTGCTGCGTCTCTAGGTCACTGAAGGCGAAGTTCTCCCGGTTAGAGCGCATCCAATGGCTTCTCCTAACCATCTCGATGATGTAAGTTATCTCTCTCTATTTGAACTTCATTTCTTCTACTTCTCTCTGTACTTCCTGTCCTTACTTTTTTTAAACTAACAGGACGATGATTTTGGCGGGGATTTCACTGGATCCCGGCGTTCAGGTTTCTTTTTTTAATTGAATTTTTTTAATTTTCTTCATTTAATGTATGCATACACGGTATTCGTTAATGAGAAGAATCTGGTGATAGGGACTAAGAGAAGCTTTGGAGAGCTTGATGATGATGAAGAGGATCTTTTTGGCTCCAAGAAGGTTTTTCCCCTTTATTTGGACATTTACCCTTTTTAACAGTGCTGAATATTATGCATTTCTGCTGTATTGTGTGCATATAATCCCTTTATATTGTGCTTTATCTGGATTATTGATGTAAGCATCAATGATGCCTCAAAACTTATTTGGAGGTACTGATTTTATAATTCCTGGTGATTATTACCAGGTGATTTTCACTGGGGAACTGTTTAACTGTTTGGTTGTGGTTGTACAATTGGCAGTTCATTATTCCAGCAGTCTGAAGTGCCAGTGTCATCTGTACGAACTGGGGCAAGTGGGTAGGGGTTTAAGGACCATGGGGGTTGTAGGTTTAGCAAGAAACAGTATAAAATCCTTAGAGGTTTAGAAATTGTGTAGTGTGTTTATAATGGATTTCTATACCCAAGTGCTGGTTATCTTGCTTGCACTTGCCTAGTGTTGCAAAAATTGCGTCTAATGAATAACACGTGTTGCTGTGCTTGACTTAGTGACTTAGTGAGCATTCAAGCTTGAAATCCAGCTATAAAATTCACTTCTAAGGTGTTTGACTAGTTAAGTCTATTGTTTGCCCAAACTCAAGTTTAGGGAATCCTAGAGGTATTAGGAGTTCCAGTTTAAAACTCTAGCTTTGACTACCTTGAGTTTGAGGAGAGCGTTACAAACTTACAATAGTTTGTGGATTGCTAAAATGAATAGGAATTTTTGTTTTTGCAAATTCTCCTACTGTTATGTGTCTTATGAATTTATATTTCTATTACTTTTATAGGCAGTTTAAGTTTTATTTTACTAAGGGAACAAAACTGATATGGTTTTTTGAACAAGTATCGCCTTTTCACAAATTCTGTAGTTTTCTTCTATTATGTTTTTTACAATTGCTGACATAATGAAAGATGGTGGCACAATTGATGCTGCTATAAGCTGTCCATTTCCCTAATACACTTCACATCAAACTTCATGCCTTGGCCTCCTTTTCTTATCACTTCGTCCAAACTTTCACAATTCACACTCTTACTAGCCCTATTTTTTAGTGCTTGGAAGGGTGCAGCTTGAATTTTGAATATACTTATGCAATAATTGATGCATTTCCTTCATTCTAAATTTAGGGAAACATAAAAGTGGAAGAAACTGCTCCTGGTGCTGCAACGGGGACTATTTTGTCTCTTCGTGAGAGGTATTACTAGTGTCTTAATATGTATTTAGTAACTTTTGATTTTTTTTTTTTTGGAAACAAGTAACTTTTGAATTGAAACCACTAATATATATAATTTGTCTTTTACTTTTGCAGTCTTAAGGACTGTAAAGAAACCCTTGCAACATGTCAGGTGTGCACTATTGGAGATATTGTTGAATTTACATTTTTAATCCATATCAGATCTACTATGGTTGATTAATATGTACCTTAATCTTTATTGTCTATCTGACGAGTGTTTGCTAATGGGCTCTATTATCAATCCAACTTCTAGTATTAGCCAATGGCTTTGAATTTGTTATTTCTAGCTTATTTTGAAAAATCTTCTGCTAGGTTGATAACTTGATATTTTTCACCAGTGATTCCAAGTTGAACTTTGACTGCATTTGAAAATCTCTCATAAAGTTAAGCTTATGCTTTGAAGTCTTCTCGGGATGTTTACTTGTCAGTCCTTTGTTTGTTTGTTTGTTTTTTTTTTTCTCCCGTAATCCTCTTGTTGCACTCAAATATTTGGTCAAATGATGTTCGAAGTTCTTTAAAAACTGCATTGCATTATTATAATTGTGAACCTAGTAGAGTTGAAGACTTCCATCATTTAATTATCCTCTTGTATTATCTTAGCAATGTATTATGAAATGGCTAGAACTTTATTGGTGACCATCCAAAATCCAAAATTGTGCTGTTTCCTTCTACATTTAAAATGTTAATGGGGTTTTGATGTGTGTTGTAGTCAGAACTTGAAGCTGCAAAGTCTGAAATACTGAAGTGGCATTCTTCATTTCAGAAGGAATCTTTCATGCCTTCTGGAACAACCCCTGGTTTGTGTATATTTTAAAATGTTCTCTAATGTCTTATATTTGTGTAAACTTGTTTTTTTCTAGTTTTTTAATTGTCATGAATTGGCATATATGATATATCCATTGACTGCTGGAATAGCTAGATCTGGTATCCATATTAGCAGGTTTTTATGTGTGTGGATTAGGTTCCTTTAAATAGTTTCAAATTATTCATTTGACTTGTTTCCTTACAGAACCAAAAATTGTGATAAACTATCTTCAAAACCTAAGGTCATCCGAGGAGTTGTTACGGGAACAGGTTTTGTTTTGATCATAAGTTATTTTCATTCCTTAGTACGTTTTGTTCTTGTAGTTTTACCATACTAATTTTCCTTCATTTGTTTTTATTTCCATGGCTTTACCATCAGTTGGAGAAAGCTAAGAAAAAAGAAGCTGCCTTTATAGTAAATATTGCAAAACGAGATCAAGAGATAGCTGAGTTGAAGGTAAGAAATGTTCTGTAGCCTTGTATATTATGATACACAAAGGGTATTTGGTTTGACTATGGATATCAAAATTGAAAGGGTATCAAATACCTAGATAGTACTATGACTTTTACAGTTTTACATGTTAGTTTATGGAAACAGACAAGAATGGAGTGCCAATATTATGTGTGTGTGTGTTGTATGTTTGTGTGTATCTGTATATAATCACGTTTTGGAGAATTGGAAAACTGGATAATTGAAGTAAATGCAGCCTTAATGTTTCTGAAGATGTGCCCCATTGATTAAAATCTAAAATAAGATGTTAGCTTAGGATGGGAGGCATTATTTCTTCTAGCCATTGTGAGGGTTTTGTCCATATTATAGCGGGAAGAAAATTTCTGGGGGTTCATATTGAGAAAAGACCAACTGGCTATCTGTAGGTTGTGCCTTGCTCCCAGCAAGCCAACTTCTTGGAAGCCCTAAGTAAGCAAAAGAAATGACCTTTTCGGGAGGGTTTTCTTGTTTTTTGCGCTGTATTATTATGTTTTATAAGCTTACTTGTTGAGTAAATTTCATGATTTAAATGCTATTGGTCTTCTTTGTAGTCTAACCCTTTCTCTCTTTTTTCATAATGATATCATAGTCTGCAGTTCGTGACCTAAGAGCTCAACTTAAACCACCATCCATGCAGGTATGCACTTTATTTATCCAATTCATATATTTATTAGGAGTATGTTTTATAATGAAACCTTCCTGAAATGTTTAGTTTGTTTAGTTTTTATAGAAAGGAACACAACAAAAAAGGTTCCAACCAAATAGACCACTGTTTTTCTCAGAATCTGCTTTATTATTGTCAAATCTCTAGAATTTACTACTAATGTTGGTTTTAGGAATTTTTGGCTAACTTATGTCAGGCCAAAATAAGCGTACAAAACTAGGAAATAACGTAGCAAAAATAAATTGCACAATGTTTTTAGCAAAAATAATAGAAGTAACAGCCATGTCAATTGATACTGGTAGAACTTGTCAATTTTGGTATAATTGAATGATTTTGATTATTTTAAGGACCCAATTGCAGTTTTTTTGAGTTTGGTAGTCCAATTGCTTTCGCATGATGTTCGGTGGCCTATTTGAGCATTATTCCTACTTCTTATGATCTCCTTGGGATCTTGTTTTGTTATGTCCACCTTTTGGAATAATGTAGCTACTTGAGAGTTGAGTCCTAATAACTGTCTAGGGTGTTCTACCTCCACCAACTCCATTCATTTTTGTTCCCCTTCACGTTCTATAGTTCTCTTTTGTGGCTCTCAGTTTGTAGTTCACTATTTTGTATCTATATTAGACAGGCAAGGAAGTTATTCTATATACCTAATTCCTTTTTCCTTTTATTTTCGTTTCGCTTTCTCTTACATTTGTTTTTGTTCTCTTTCCTGACTCTCAATTTGAAGAGTTCTCTTTCTTTGTTATAATTGGCAGGCAAGGAAACTATTGTTAGATCCAGCTATTCATGAAGAGTTCACACGCCTGAAGGTTCATTCTCTATGTTCATTGTATTATTACTGGCTAAGAATGTACAATGTGTCACTTTACCATTCCTGTTGTGCACATATGTTTTTTACATTTTTATGCATCCTAACTATTCCTCAATACTCCTTTTTGTCATTGTAGTGGATCAGTGTGGATGACTTGTGAGTATTTCTGTCGGTTCGTATGCATTTCAAAATTGATTGTACTAGCTTAAATTGGTGTGGGTATTAAGTGAGCATTAAAAGATCCATGAATTCATTCTTTCGGGGGCCCTTCTCTGTGGGTGGATAGAAAAGCCTACATAGAGTTTGCTGATATGTTGCTTATGGATTTTTTGGGGCCTGTATAGTGTATAACCCAATGAGCCTCTTCATAGCTTTATTAAGGGTCGACACCCCTTGGTTTTTCTATTAATTAAACTTTCATTTGCCTATTACAATAAGTAGAAGTTGAGTTGGAGATATACAAGTTTTTAGTTGAAAAGATAGAGGGAAGTTTTATTTTTATTTATTTATTTTTAAAATTTTTGGAGATAATAAGTAGAGAAGTGGTTTGGGAAAGTCTAAAAGTGGGTTCCATGTGATTCCTGACAGTGTTCTGTAGTTTTAGTGGATGTTCAAAAATAAAGAGCATCCCTCTTTCCTGGAAAAGAGGGGACATCTATTTCAGGACAACCTGAATTGGTTATGCTTTGGTGATTCGGTAGGAAAAGCAGATTCCCCTCAACCACTGTCCAGGGGGTGATGTAGAAATTACCACTAGTGAAGGTCAAGTAAGATGAATGAAAAATGAGAAACTCAATATTCCCTCCACTATGGAAGTATCATATCTTTATTTTGTGTTTTCCTATTCCTCAGGTGGGAAGGTAAAAGGAGGAACATGTAGCTAGCTCAATAGATAGTGCTTCCATTTTTATTTTTGATATATGTGGTTGTATAGCCCCTCATCAGTACCTTTCTACTTGTTTTATTTTATTATTATTTATTTTTAATTTACTGAAAAAGCCTTTGATTTTGGGGTTAGCCTGTGATTAGTTTGATAGGTGAGGAAAAATTGACATATACTAAGATGTATCTGATGTTCTGTCAGGCACATGTTTATGGGATCCCATGAACTGGGATCTAAAGTAATTCTAAATTGATCTTATAACTTGTGTAACTGTCTCTCCATTTGTTGTTATACTATCTTTATTTTGTATTTTTTTTCAAATGAATGAACTGAGGAATTTCTTTATTCTGTTCTAGGAAGTTTTATTGTTGACATGTCTCTTGATACTCTTTATTGTTTTTCTGCTGATTTTGTTATAGATTAGTAATGTCACTTGCTACTGCAGAATTTGGTAGAAGAGAAGGATAAAAAGGTCAAGGAGTTGCAAGATAATATTAATGCTGTCAATTTTACCCCACAAAGCAAGATGGGGAAGATGTTAATGGCCAAATGCAGGACTCTACAGGAGGAAAATGAGGAGATTGGTAATCAAGCCAATGAGGGGAAGGTATTTACAATTATTTGTATAAATTCTGCCTTTTTCCTACTAGAAGAATGAATTATTTATTCTAAAATTAATAGCCTTGCATTTGTCAACATATATACTGATTAAAATGGATTTTTAAAAGAGCAACTTTTGCTTTTTGCTTAAAATTGTAGACACCGTTTTTTGGAAATTGAAGATACATGTTTTGGTGTTGATACTTTTTTCATTGCCTTCATTTGCAGATGCATGAATTGGCAATGAAACTAGCTTTGCAGAAATCACAGAATGCAGAACTCAAAGGTCACTTTGAAGGTTTGTGTTCTTCTATGGTTTTCTGACAAGTATGTAGCGTTAAGAATCAAATTCGTCATTTCTATTTATATGTTGTCTCTTAATGTCGTAATTTTTAGCTTTCTAATTTGGATTTTGAATCCTACGGTGGATGGTTTAATTGTTTGTCTTCTGTTATCGGTTGCAGGGTTATGCAAACAAGTAGAGGGGCTGACTAATGATGTTGAAATATCAAATGAAATGGTAATTCCCCCTCTAGCTTGATGTGAAAAGCTGGATTTGTCTTCTGATTCATTTTCCCTGATATTTCAAGAATGTGGCCGAGTTCTGAAGCATTGCTACCTAATGTTTTTAGGATCTGAGTTACCGAAATAATGACTTTTGGAGCTTAATAACCAATCATCATCACCTCCAAATTTACAAACTCATTTAAATATGGTTGCAGGTGTTTATGTTGCAAGAGAAGCTGGAAGAGAAGGATATGGAAATTAGAAGGATAAAGAAAGAGTTGGAGCAAAGAGGTGTCAAGGAAGAGCCACTTGAGAAAACCATTACTACAGAGGAGAAGAATGAGCCCTCTTCTGATGATAAAATAGCCACCAACGAAGGAGGGCTAACTACTGAAGCACCATTGGAGGATTCATAGGCCGCCCGGCTGCTTTTGTATTCGGAATTATATTCAATTCCCCCCTCATTCTGATTGTACTATGTGAATCAAATTCCGTTTTTGCATAGATAGTTTCCTTAATTCTTAGTAAAAATTCTGATGTTTGGATCTTTCTTATATTTTTTCTCCTTAAAATGCCATGGACAACATATTGTCTTAAGGAGCGATGACTAACATAGCTTGCACTAGTTATACCATGCACTAAGTCCACCTTATATATTTAATGTTTATATATTTAATGTTTATAATTGAATTGTGAATATTTAGTACGTAGATTGTGAATATTTAATTGTGAACATTCAATATAAATATATATATCAATGGCTAAAATATGGCAGGTTAATTTTCTAAATATTAGTATAAGGGAATCAATATAGAATCGATTCTATGCATCTAATTTTTTAATATAACAAAACTAATTAGACTATAAAGTATAAGATGTTTTAGAAAATATATTCATTTTTAAAAGTAATATGTGTCATTTATTTAACCTTCAAAAAAGAGGAAAGAATTAAATAAATAGAGAGATACAAAACAAATGAGCAAGAAGCAGTTACCATCTTTCTTGAAATTCAAGTGTATAGTGGAAGAATTCCAACACTGGATGAGTTGTTAAAAGTTCTCTAAGTACTTGTTTGAAGTCCATCTACAGTTAATTTGATCAATTACATCACATTGATTCGCCAAAATTTACCTTTTCTATTGTGAAATCAATGCATTAATTATACAATTTTACATTTTACTCATTTTTCAGAAAATGAACTAAACATACAAAGATAATTTTCCAGAATGCAACCAAACACAGAAAATGAAATTATTTTCTGAAAAATAATTCATTTTTTCAGAAAACATTTACGAGAAATCATTTTTCTATTTTCCAAACACACCCTTATATAAAAAAAAAAGAGCAAATACCAATTTTGATCCCACAACTATTAGTAAAATGACAATTTTGGTCCACATGTTTCATTTCTACCAATTTTGATCCCACGACTATTGTTTTAGTACCGATTTTCAAATAGATAAATTAGATTAGATTAGATAATAAAATAATTGATATATTATTACAAAAATACGCGCATTAAAGTATGAGTTGGAATCTTCCAGTAGTCTCTTGTTCTCCTCTTTGCTCTGGCGTTGTCCCTCTATCTCTGTGAATCCGATTCACATAGTGCCAGTGTGCCACAACGCTTGTCACCGGTTACCGAGGACTCGACGGGCGGCGCCTCTTCGTTCTTATTAGTAACGCCCTATTTGGAGTCTCCATCCTGTATCTACCCGATTGGACTCGTCTACGGTCATACAAAGCTGGTAAGGAAATTCTTGCTATGATGTTCATCTTTTTGGAATTAAAATTTTGAAGGTTATGAATCAAAATTTTGATTTTTACTGGTTCTTTGTTATATTTTTGTTAGCTTCAGACTTTCTGCATCGTAGATGCTTTTTGGATTAAATCATTTGAATTTTTTATTGAATTATAGTGCTTCAAGTTTTGTTGTTATTTTTTTTTTTTTCAATTTTAAAAGAGTATTTCCGCTGTCTTCATCAAAATGTGATATCTCTTGCTTGATCCTCGAATGCACACCAACTGTTAATGGGAATTATAAGTAGCAGTCTCAGTCTCTGTCTCTCTGATATGCACACCAAGTGTTTGTTAAAATCAGTAAAGAAGTAGTTTCCAAGAATAGAATTAAGGGTAAAAGAGGGGATATTACTGAAGAAATTTTGAGAGAAATCATGGAGACTTTTATCTAGCTGACTATTTATACTGCTGTTTTGTGTTGTTGTGCATAAAGTCTTGAAGGATTATAGTTATCAAAATGGGTTGGACTCAGATATGCACGCCAAGTGTTTGTTAAAAATCTGTAAAGATATAGCTCCTGTTCTCCCAAGAATAGAATTAAGAGTTAAAGAGGGGATATTCTTGTGCAGAACTTCTTGAAGGACCTAGAAGTATCTGCATCATAACTGAATATGGTGTTGCAGCTGGGTTATTTGAAGCTTTTGTGTGATAGTACTGTAAATTGGCATATATAATATATTTGACATCATGCATCTGCTGTGTAGTTAGGACTTGGAATACTGTGAGCCCTGTCTATAAATTCATCAAAATTGTTGTGTAGTTAATTTCGTCACAACCTCAAGTCAGATTCATTACAGTTAGTTAATTTGAAATATTCAATTTAGATCAATTTAGGGGTGAGCAAAATGTCTGTAAACTATCAATTTTCAATTTACTAGAATGAAATGCAATATGTATTAGTTGGGTGAGTTCTGCCCCTCCCCATCTTTTATTTTTAAATTTTATAAGTGTCACTTAAAGTTCTGTACATGTTAAACCTAAATATGGAAGAGTTTATGTATTTGGCGGATTGTCTCAGGGAGTGAACATGGTATTTGATATATGCCTCTAGACTATTGCAACTTTCAATTTACTGGTATGAAATGCATTCCTCCTTAATTTTTAATTATTTTTCCTCTTTAATTGTCACCTCATTCCCCTTAAATTTCGTTCCATGAAAAATTGAGTTTATTTGATCAAATGAATAAAGTGTTGTGATGTTTTTTCTACGGATCAAAATTTTGTATGTGTAACTCTTACATGCCATACCATGGAATCTGATGTTTTATGCTTCAGCAATGTTTGTGACTTGAAATTTTGTTGCATCTCTGTTTTCTTATTTTCTTTCAGACCCAACTTGCCCTTTGACATCTGATTATATTTACATTATGTTGCAGAACATGTCATTCTTAAAAGATCTTTGCTTTGATTGTGAGGCCCAGTTTATATCACTGGTTTTACACAGCTCTTCAACATTTTCAGGTCTGAATTAGATTTCAGAATGCAACTTTTTTTTAATTCACATTCTTACATGTTTTGGTTTAAGTCTCATTGAAGTTCTTCCAAGGAGCAATTTGTCTATTGACTTAGCCTAAAATGACAGAAATTTTTAGCTACACGCCATTAAGACAATTATTGCAAATGTTCATCGCAATAATGTTCTTCCATGTTTCTGAGTATTTTCTTGCAATCGCCATTCACGGGAAGTCAAAAGTAACTCTCAAGTCCCTTCTGATCAGCAAAAACTATGGAGTGGCCATGGTCTTCTGCCTGTTAGAGTACCACGTCGAAATATACTTCTTTCCTCAGATGAAGGAACATTGGTGGATAAACAATCTGGGCCTGGCAATGGTTGTTATAGGTGAGATCATCAGGAAGCTAGCTATTGTAACTGCCGGTCAGTCCTTTACTCATCTCATAAAAATCTATCACGAGGAACATCACAAGCTAGTTACTCACGGAATCTATAGATACATACGCCATCCCAGCTATTGTGGGTTCTTGATCTGGTCTGTTGGTACCCAAATCATGCTTTGCAACCCAATTTCAACCATTGCATTTGCGATAGTTGTCTGGCGATTCTTCTACGAGAGGATACCGTACGAGGAATATTTCTTGAGGCAGTTTTTCGGTAGTCAGTACGAAGATTATGCCGAAGAAGTTCCTTCTGGAGTTCCATTTGTGAAGTGATGCTCTTACATTTTGTTAGTAAGACATTTGACTTATTGGTAACATGTGGATTGGCAATGCTAGTTTTGTGAAATGGCCAAATATCATGTTTCCACTCTCATATGTTTCTCTCATGGTTTATGTTTTGTTTGATGTTTTTCATTCTAGAGATGCTCTTACAACATTTGTAGCCCGTTATAATGTTTCAAGTGTTTTGGACTCTTGGCCCCATTAATCAAATACATTTTTTGTACCTACTGTTTGATATTTAGCTAGTTTTATTGTAGGCTCGATCCATTAAAAATAATCGACCAACATTTATTTTCTCTACGTAGTATTTTATTTTTTTTCCAATATTATATTTATCTAAAAATATTAAAAAATACATTCTGCTAATAAATGCTTCTTTTATTTTTTTTTCTAACTTGAACATTATGCAATTAAGGATTTGTAAATGTAATTATTTTGCATTGCAATTTGCAAATGACAATCTTATTGTTTATATTCCAATTTCATATGTCACCATTCACTACACTTTTATTTTTGATATGGGCTGAACATTACATATGAAATTTTTTTAAATGAAAGTGATATTATGTGACTACGAGATTCATTCATTTGAATAATTGATACGTATACCACTAATGTAACTATATGATTGAAGATTTGACTCCATATAAATGTTGTGTCACATTAAAACTTTTTAATCAAAATTTCTTCCAAGTAAAACAATAACTTTTCTGTCCAAAAACAGTGACCAAATAGTGAAGCATGATTCTAATACATAAAGGTCACGGGTTCAATTTTTGTCAACAATTTCTAAATTGAGAATGTCGCACATGATCATTTTAATACGATTTAACTCTCATGTATATCAAGTTTGGATTAATTTTATCAGTTTTTATGATTTGTAAATAGTATCATATGAAGTAACTAAATCACTGGATTTGAAACAAAAGTTATTTTTAACTCAAGTGTGGTTTAATAACATCACTGTTACCATTTCAAATAGAAGTTCACATGTTGGAGTCCATCACAATTAAAAATATTGGAATAATCATGTTGAAAAGATATTGACCATGTTTGGAAACATAATTAACTTATCAGTCAATTTTGACTTATTTGACCACTAACGACCCGTTTAGTTGGGCGTAATAAGGGTGTAATTGAATTTGAATTCAATGAAACATACAATTACGGTGTTTGGTTGGAGGGAATTGCAATTCGGCCGAATTGCAATTCCCTCCCTTTGTTGATATACAATTCATTCCTCCCCCTAAGAATTACAATTCGGTGGTCAATGGGAGAAAATAATGTGTTGTGATGACTATTTTGCCCCTTAAATAAAACAATTGTCTGGCTGCTTTCCACCTCCCATTCTCATCTCTATCTCTGGTTCTGTATATATATGAAGTGTATGTATGATGTATGAAGTGTTGAATCTGCTTCTTCCCTGGGGTAATTTCCATTATAAGCAAAATTGTATATGGCAGTTTAGCATTATCCCATTTTACCTTAAAAAAAAAAAACAGTAACCCATTTTAAGATATGTATTTTGCTTATTGTGTGTAAAATTATATTATTATTATTATTAAATAAGGGCATTTTAGTCATTCTGTCACTTATTACCTTTAAATCCCTTGTACTCTTATTCATGCATACCAAACAATGTAATTTCAATTCCTACTTTATTCATTGAATTACAATTCCACCGAATTACAATTCTTTTCCCCATAATTCCCTCCTCCCAACCAAACGCCCTATAATAGTTGTTTGATTGGGTTAAACATTCAATATAAGTGTTTGATCAATTAGTTTATTGTAAAATATTATTGCTTCAAAATGCTAACATTTAAAAAACTATTCAAAAGAAATTTTTCGATTAATTTTTTGAGAAAGTCATTTTGCATGTAATCAACTATCAGCTAACATCTAGTTTACCAAACATCTTTCTCCAATCAGTTAATATTATCAATTAGTCAAACTCACTAACCCAATTAACGAATAGCTAACAACTAACATCTACGTAGTATTTACCAAAGACCACATTATTATATTTATAGGTTAGATAACTTGATTGTAGTCATAAAAAAGGTTATTTTACGTTTTAATTCCCGATTTAGCCCTTATTTCGTAGTGGTGCACCATCATAGGAGTGTAAACAAGCTCGAGCTCGAGTTTGAACTTGAATTCGAATTTCAATTTTATAAATTTTAATATTATATATGTATATATATCGCGAGTGACTCGTCGAGCCACGAACCTAAGACATTAGAGTTTGAATTCGGCTCAATTATTAAACGAGACAATTGCTTGAGTTCAAATTTGATTAAGCTCAGGCCGAGCTTTGACCGAGCGGCTCACGATCAGCTAGACTCAATTACACCCCTACACCAGCCTAGCACAGCATACCAATCTTTGAAAATTGAAACGCAGCACTCTCTGGAGAGTCGAAGCATTTTTGTATTTCCTTTCCAGATTTTAATTCTCAATCCCAAACATGGCAGATTGCAAGCACCCGCGCCTCATCCTTCGCAACTTTCTATCTCTCCAACTCTGCAAGGTGATTTTCACCACTACCAGAAAACCTAAATTACAGACAGCTGAAAATCCTCAAATCCATTGTTTTTTTTATTTTTTTTTATTTTATGATCGTAGGAATTAGAGTTTATACATAAGAGCTGTTGCACAGTTGGGTACAGACCAAATGTCTTCTCCACCACACTCTTTCATCTAATTGCTACTAACTGCGCTCATTTGATCATGCCCTTAATTCCTATCAGAGGTTTTATTCTGTTCTTCATATGCTTTTCCAGTTCTCGACAATTTAATTTAATTATTTTTTTTCCAATCTGTGAGGCTGTGATACTTTCTTGTTCTTTGTTATTTTTATGTGTATTCTTTGGGTGGGTGTGGTAGAGAGGCTGAAGGAGAAAGTGGAAGAGTATTTTGGATGCGAGTACGAGCTGTTTGTTGAATTCACTGGACTAATCAGGTTGGTCTTATTATTATACTGCAAAATATTTATCAAATTTTCTTTTTCTGTTTTTTCTTCCCTTCCCCTTTTTTACTATTTTCCTATTGAATTTTAGCTGTGAGCCACCCCACCCTAATTAATGTCAAGGGGAATCCATAAGAATGGAATGTAATAGAAGATTGTTACTCTTGTTGTTAAGGAGTCTACTTACTTCTGTATATTTGACATGTGACATTGCAAAATTTGAGTCTTGGAATATAGAGGAGAATGAGGATGGAGTGTAGTTTTCTCCTAAAATTTGGTGAAGTACTGAAGTACTTTGTATGATGAACTTTTTATTAGCTTCTTGGATTTGGGTCAACATTTGTAAGTGCCACTCATTAAGAGCAATGACACTTGAAAAAGTGGCAGGGCCATGGGAGAGGATGGCTTAGGTCCCCCTAGATCTTGGGCAGTAAGCTCCCAAATATCTTAAGGCTAGATACAGTACATTGTACATGATGTTGGTCAGCGGATGGTAACTTAATGTAATCAAAACATCATAAAAACCTTTTGGTTTTGGCTGAATATAGAGACTCCTTGAATGCAACTTCTTTATTGGCCATTGATTAAAATTTTGTCTTTTCCTATTTAATTGTCAGATGCATGTTAGTTCATAGAATTAATTGTTCTGAAAAATCAATAACCAAAGAAGTCCAGTCCATGCCGTATGCTTCACCACTCAATAACATAGTTGAATGTTTGCTTTGCCTCGATACTTTTTGGCGATCTAACTGTTCATAAACAGTTAACTAGTGTTATAGTCATGTACCAATTCTGCATGTTATTTTCCCTTACCTAAAGTATTTGGAGAATGGTTGATAATCAATTTTTCAAAAATGTGCTCCATTTCTCTTTTCTTCTTGTTGACGTTACTAAACGTGTACTATTGAGTAAATTATAAATAGATGCCTAATGTTTTTATGTAATATTCAGCTGGTGTAAAGGATCAAGCATTGGTTGGCACAGTGACAACAATAGACCTTATCTTAAACAACGAGATTTTGCGGTGTGTTCTCCGAGTATCTCCTTCCTTTTTAAATTTTCAGTTTTTTTTTTTTTTTTTTTTTTTTTTTAAAGAATAAAAATCTTCACTCTTGTCCTTTATTATTTCTTTCTTGTATCTGTTTTTCAATATTCTATGTTGATCTATGCAATCAAAATTAAATGTTCACTGTGTGTTGTTGCTAGAGCTTTCAATTCCTGCTGTGGATAACTTAACAAAGGTCTTCTGTACTCCCATGTTAACTTGCTATCACATCACAATAATATGTCTCTATTATCGTTGCAGATGAGTACCATACATATTATTTATGTAGTTTTCTATCAATGGTTTTAATGTAGTTGCTCAATTATCAGTTAGTTTATCCATGTCATCAAATAGAACAGGTATATCCTCATTTATACTTGATGTTTACACAATGACACCAAAATTGATAAGTAGGGAAGGGAACTCCCTTTTGTTACATCTATTCCTTTATTACTTCCTCTGGGAAGGTATGCCGACCATGTACAAGAGTGAAGAGGATGTTTCTGAATAATTAAGTAGAAAGAATACACAGCCCTATATATACATGCTAGAAGACCTCTAAGAAGGAAACAAGACCAATTCTTTCCTTGTGACCACCTACTCAAATCCCTTTAAATCTCCATGCTACCTAATATATATACATTCCATAACACTGCCTGTCTCATTGTGTTTGTAGCCTCTTATTTCCTGGTTGCAGACAAAGTTCTTGATATTTCTGTAGTTTGAATGATGGATGGTGCAATACCAATTTGTATTCTCATTTATTTTCTATGATGTCTTACAGTTGCTCTTGCTGACTAGTTTTGACCTTTTCTGTTCAAGGCAGTTTGTTATTTGAATAGTTATAATGTGGATTTCAAAGGAGGGGTCTTTCATTTCCAGGACGGGGAGCCTACAGACATCTTGCCCATGGCTGGTGTAAGTGATTTATGGCTCAACAGATCTCCATTTATTGCTGTTTGAGTATTATATTACTCCGTATTATATTTCTTTAATTTCAACATATTAATTTCCCTTTCCTCTTTCTAGTTGTTCTATGGAGTATGGAGTTCTCTGATAGTCTAATCTCCTAAATAGTTAAAGACCAATATACTGAGAAGATTTGTTTTGGTTTTCTTATAAGATGGCACACCTTTGTTGCCCCTTACAAATTGAACATTTGAACCTTGGCACACTTCAAAGATTAGTTCATCTTATTTAGTGTGCATTTGGGAGAGCAATGAGATTGGAGCAGTTAGAACAGTGGTGGTGAGATTGGAGCAGGCCAACTTTCCAATCACACTGTTCCCACCGGACCCTTATCCCCCTAGTTGGAATTTTTGTGATTGGAGCAGCTCACCACTCTAATTGCTTCAACTGTAGTTCATTGAAACGGCCTTCAGGAAAGCAGTTGAGTCTCTCTTCCAAATGCTCCCTTAGTAGATGAGTTTCAGAATAAGTCTTGGTGCTCAATTTTGAACAACTTGAGCAATGAAGCATATAAAGATAAGAAAGATCTCATTTTTGTGCTCCTGCCCGATGTTTCTTAGGTTTGAGTGACAATGTGATATTATGACTGCATAACTATTGCTTCTTATTTTTTACTTTAACTTGTTACTGATTAGTTATGCCACATCAGGATGCCATTTTGTACACAGCAGACGATCAAAATATCCACTGTGTTGATGAGGTAACACTTACTCTCTGCCCTACTTCAGCTAATATTTTTTGTTTTTAGCTTTTCACTTTTTCCTTCTTAACTATTGTGCAATGTGTAATATAATATACACTCACAAAATGAACATTTTAATGTTTGTATGTCTTTACCAATGACCTTTGGCCCAGTGGTTGAGGTGAGGCCCCAAAGGTTCAAACTCAAACAGGAGCAACCCTGGGTGGAGTATTTTAGTATCTCTAATAGAATGTTTTTATTTCTTGTTTATTTAGGGGTTGTTGTAATTAGTTACTCCTTTTGTCTTATTTACTATTTATTTGTCAAACCCACTCTTTTTTTTCCCTCCACTTATATAATTAACATTTTTTAAAATAATTTTCAAATGTTTTTTGCTGTTTATAGAGCTTCAGGATAAGGGTCAAATAGGCTTTCGTATTTGTTGCGAAAATGCATTTGACCTCTGAACAAAAAGAAAAAAACATACAATTGGTCCTTTGAATACTCAAATAGCTCCAGTTAGCAGGTTGCCTTCGTTTACCCTATTGACATGGCATTTTGATACGCATCAGAATGGATAGTTAACTGAGAAAAAGGAGATGATTGTTGATATGATTGTGCCTTTGATTTATTCTTGTCAAATCCCTTACTAAGGGATTTGACAAGAATAAATCAAAGGCACAATCATATCAACAATCATCTCCTTTTTCTCAGTAAACTATCCATTCTGGTGCGTATCACATTTGAAATTGAAAAGCTGGCTTTTTCTTTTTCATTTTTGCTGATGTGGTTATTCTCAGCTGGAGGCAGCCTTGAATCCCCAGTTCTTTACCCAATTCTTTGCTGCCAGTTCTTTCTCCCTGTTGAAAATAAATGCATTTAGCTGCCCAATTCTCTATTTAGAGTTGTAGAAATCTATTAATTAACTATTGCTCAAGGTATAATGATGTGATTCATGGTTTCACTGGAATCCATATAATGTTTCAGTGGATGAGTTGAATTTTTAACTTTGGAGCTAATCTAGTCATCCGCTTTTCAATGCCAAAAATGAGGTCTCTATCATTTGTATAGGACCCTATTGCTCAATCTATAATGCTTTAGTATTCACTTCTTTATGTCCCCTTCCTATTTTCTACGAGTAGGTAACTGATGGGGAACGCGTCACGCTTACTTTGTGGTTCAGCCGTGATGCATCTCATGATGAAGAGTCCAAACTGATCTCACTTCTCTCACAAATTTCACTGGATGATTTTGATAACAAGCGTGATTCATTTTTACCCATTCCATCACCAATTAATATGTATTGGTTCCCCCCAGACGAAGCCTCAAAGTTCTCCTTAGGATTTGATATACGGTGTGGAAGATTACATGTTCTTGGATTCGAGCTTTATTCCTCTCAGGAGATAAGTTGTGGCTTGCCATCAGATTCATCCAGTAATTTGTTAGAACTACTCAAAGAGCCACTCCAGTTAGCACAAGTTGACGAGTTGTCTGCAAACAAATTTGCAAATGTAACACATGCCCTTCAGGTATCATTCATTGCTCCTCCACATAAAGTTGGCATTGCAAAATATCTCCCGGCCATCCTTTGGCAGGACTTTTTGCTAATTGTTAACGTGATGTCTGAATCATGGCATGCATTCACGTGGAATTCTCTCTTCTTTTTTTTTTTTTTTTTTTTTTTTTGGAAATATTGTTAGAAAACGTAATCGAAAAATGAGATGAAACACTCAATTATGTAATCTTCCAAAGCGAGACACCACTAGCTACTTGCTTTAGGACATTTTGTTGGCATCTAAAAACGAAAATTAAGCTGTTTGACAGGGAATCTTGATTTTGTGCAATGCGATATGATTATTAAACTAGATTGAATAATACTATATGGACAGAGTCAATGTGTAGTTTTCATGCTAACGCTCCTTTTGTTTCAAACCAGGTCGTACTATTTTATTGTTGGAAGTTCTTAGATTTGAAGACTGAACTCAAAGCGGTATCTGCCAAGGTGGCTCCAACATCTGAAACTCAAAGGGCGCACATAAATCAGTTGAAATGCCTATTCGTAAAGGATCCCCGAGAAGCAGAAACACTCTTCGGTTATGAGACAACTGTCAACGAGAAGCAATATAAATTTGACTGGGCTAGCTTTTCTGCTGCAGTTTCTGAATGGGAAGCTTATACTTGCAGGTTACACAAAGAACTGCTTCTAAGCTTACCTCATTGGAGAACTCATCAATCTATCTTTTTTTGTCCACATGAAAAACCTGAATAAATTTGAGTTATTTGCATCTTTGAATTTACACTAGTTTACTTTCCTCTCATTAGCATCAATAGGATGGATTTTCTCTAAAGAAATGCATTGGAAAATGTCAGATATATAGAACCTTTTGACAAGACTATGCTTTTTCAACTATCTCCATGTTGAATCTATTCACCACTTTTTTTTTACATACACTTTGAACACTTGTACTAACCTTTGAAGGGTGTTTTTTTTTTGGGTATCTACCAATTATTCAATGTATCACATTTCGAATTCTACACTACTACATCCTCTTTGTCAGCGCAATGAAAGTTTATGACAATTATAACCAGAAACAGTATAAAATGCTTGCATGACTAATTATTTCATTTGCAGGTTTCATTTATATTGTTAACTAGTTAATGACGAGAAACTAAGTACAAAATTATTATTCATACATATTAATCAATACTACTAAATAGAAATGTACAAAGAGTCAGGTGAGGTTGATGAGAAAGCCTTAAAAGCTAGAAAAACTTATACTGCGTTTGCCGGGAGTCGAACCCGGGTCTATTGCTTGGAAGGCAATTATCCTAACCGTTGGACTACAAACGCTTTTATTGTCGAAGTGCTGGACTTTAAAATATGGATATTAAAACGAATAAAGCAATAAAAAAAGGGTGTTTTTTCATTTTTTTTCCAATAAAGTTAGTTATTTGTAAAAATTCAAAGTTCCAATAACCGGCGACGGCGGCTTCTCCTCGCGGCGACGGCGTGCTTCGCGGATGGAGGGCTTCGCAGCGGTGGCGACGGCTGGACGACGGAAGACGGCATTCTGTTTTGAGAATACGGAAGATGGTGTTCTGTTTTGAAAAGACGAAAGACGACGGTATATTTGGAGCACTGTTGGACGGAAGACGGCTGTATGTAGTACTATTGAATCCCTAATTTGAAGCACAAGTAAAATCTAAAATTGAAGTTATTTGGACTATATTCAAAACCCTACAACGTCGGTTATTTATAATAACCGACGTTGTAGGTTAAAATATTATAAATCAGCACGATACGATGTCGGCTAGGAGTGGTAGCCGACGTCGTATCGCGCCCGGCATTAATGATACGACGTCGGCTATCACTCATAGCCGACGTCGTATCGATGGCCGAATTCAATTATAGGCGGGATACGACGTCGGTTAGGTAGGTTAGCCGACATCGTATGCGCCGCGCTTAATACTAATTGGATACGACGTCGGCTAACCTTCCTAGCCGACGTCGTATCGATGCCCGAATTCAATTATAGGCGGGAAACGACGTCGGCTAGGTAGGTTAGCCGACGTCGTATCGTCCGTCGATGGCTAATATACACGATATGACGTCGGTTAATCTCTTAGCCGACGTCGTATCGCACCGTCTTATAACGTCCACCCTTTAACATCGGTTATTAGTAAATAACCGACGTCGTTATAGGGTTTTTATTTATTTTTAATTATTTAAATAACATATAACGTCGGCTAATTAGTTAGCCGACGTTAATTAGCCGACGTTGTATGTGATTTCTGTAGTAGTGATAATATCTCAAAATAGTTTTTATTAATACTTTTCAGTGAAATATTATATCTTTTTACTGATATAAAAGTATTATATTTTCATTAAATCAATTATATTGAATCTATAATTATTAAAAATGTTTTACTTTATTTGTTCTAATGGGAAAACTTGTTAGGTAATATTTATTCATGTGTAATAACACCAAATCACACAAGAGAGATAAATTATATTAAATAAACTTTGTGCGACGAATTTGATTAAGAGAGTGCTGATAAAAATCAAACTCATAACTATTCAGGATAAACGAAATAAAATATAAATTTAAATATATTGATTAATTAACTGTAGATTCACAGTCGTTATACCGTGGACCATGGTTCACAATGCATTGTGGACCATGGATCATGGCTGATACTGCAGTTATGTTGAACCGATACTGCAGTTGTGTTGAACGGATACTGCAGTTGTGTTGAAAGGGAATTGCAGTTGCGCGGAACAGAGGTCGTGTCATCCGTCTGGAACTGCAGTTGTGTTGAACTGATACTGCAGTTATGTTGAACGGATACTGCAGTTGTGTTGAAAGAATACTGTAGTTGTGTTGAACGGATGAACGCTCTCTGTTCCGCGCAACTGCAGTTTCCTTTCAACACAACTACATTATCCGTTCAACAAAACTGCAGTATCAGCCATAATCATGGTCCACAATATAATTTGCGGTAGATTCAACCCCCCACCCTCCACCCCCAAATGGGCAATTAGGCAATTGGTCACCACTTGTCAGAAGTAATACAAAGTATTCTACTTGACCAAAGTAACACAAAGTATTGCAAAAGTAATAGTGAGACACTTGTGACGAAATTTTAAGATACAGAAGATCAGATTTGAAGATATCATAGATATTGTAATATAACAATATATAATATATAAATATTGAATCATGGTAGACTCTAGTTTTGGGCCATAATAGACATTCTATTTTTTTTTAAGCGATGATTTTATGTACATTCATTTATGAATTTCATCTTCTAATATTTACCTCTTAGATGATAATATGTGATTTGTTCTATTTATATATAATTAATAAGTAGATTCAGATTTTCAAAAAAAAAAAAAAGAAAAGAAAAGAAAAATAAGTAGATTCATTTTTAGCATAAGATGCAATAACGTCATCCAAATAAAAAATAACAATTAAACATAAAAGAATTTATTGTCATGCTATATGAATATTCGGGGTGAAATAGGGGGTAGCATTATTCAATTTTTAAATATATCAATTGCACAATGATATTTGTGAACTTAATCAGTTGAGATTTAATCACAACATCAAACAAATCAACTTTTCAAAACAAAGTTATTATTCCAATTAATATCAGTTTTAATTTATCTTGATCCTTTCTTGTTTTAAGAAATCTCCAATGAAAAATCAAATCACTGTCAACCATAAACTTGAACTATAATCCATGCTCGAATTGAGAAAATTTTTAATGAGCCAAGAACACAACCCTACTTAGTTTGTGAATAATATAATTGAGATTCAATTCAACCACAACAGAAAACAAACCAGCTTTCTAATCAAAAAAGAAATATAATTATTACAATTGGTCAAACCTCGACTATGTATATAACTCATAGATACATAGTTAATTAGACTCGACAAACTTAAACTTTTTTTTCCAATGAGATACATGCCCACTTGATGGGTCCCATCAAGTGGAACCATGATCAAACTACACTGAATTAGTTATTGAGACATGTCACAAGGCACAACTAGCATAGGATGGTATCATGACCCACAACTATATATATAGTTGTTATTAGTTCATTCATGGCTGCAAAAAGTGATTTTGCAGCAGATGGTATGGGACTAATTAAGTATGCAATATATATAATTTAAAAAAGGTCACATGTTCTAATGGATTATGTTTTCTCCAAACTACAGTGTTAGAAAAGAGAGCATGCATGGTTTATCATCCACCTTTTTCTTTGAATCTGCTTTTGTGTTTCCAAATCTACAGACTCTTGGTAGTGGGAAGGTGTGTTGTCTCTTTCACATAAATTAAATGGACTTTCATCAACTTTCATTTTTGCTATAGGTATTATATATGTGCAGCTAGGGATGAGTGTGGAGCGGATTAAATTAAAGCAGATATACGATGAATTTTAGTCTAATCCGTTAAATGTAAATTTGAAAAATCTCGTCCACATCAATATCGGTTTGAGTACAAATACAATCAAATTTGATCCGGTTAATGGTGGCCTGGATTAGATGCATATATGATGGCAGATTTTATATGTTTAAATAAATAAAATAAATTACCATACAAGATTTCAAGCATTCAAAAATCAAAATACCAACTTTTCAAGTATCTTATTAAACAAAAAATTCAATTTTTTAAAATACAAATAATTAATTTAGAGTTTAAAAAAATTAAATAACAAATCTTATTCAATTTCAATTCCTCATTCATCTTCAATTTAAATACCAACTTTGCATTTGTGATTGTGACACCGTGAAAAAAAAAAACAAAATTGACTTCAATAATAAAGACATCAGAAAGTCGGAAACAACAATTGAGAAAGAGACACCAAAAATTCTATGTTTAGTGTAGAAAGATTAAAATTTAAAATTGAATTATAATTTTAGATTTGAACTATGTCTCATAGAACAAACACTCAGTAGTGAACTACTAGTATAGACTTATATATATATAGGATTAGAAAAAATAATGAGAATCGATCTTGATATATATATTCAAATATGAGAATTATGCTTTACCCACTCGATCACTTTTTTCAATACTTAATCTCTACTTTTTAGTTTGATTATATTTAATCTCATGACTTTATTGACATGATTGTCACAACTAATCATCTGTTATAATTTATACTAAATTAATTTCATAACCTTAGCCACTTTTATTATTGAAAATATTTACAAACAACATAGTAATTAAGTAACAATTTGATAGACGTCTTTAAACAAAATATTTTGTTTGCTATGTTATATCATTTATTATGACATTTATGAACTTTTTTAACAAAAAAAAAAATAAAAGATTAAAATTATAAAACTATCCAATTGTCATACAAATTAAAGCCACTTAGATGAAAATCGTAGTAAAGAGTTAAATGTGATCAAATTAATAGTTAAGGGTTAAATGTGACAATGTTATAATAGTCATAAATTTTTCTGTTACGTTTTTGGAGTTTTGTTCTTTTTAAGTCTATGGTAACTTTCCCTTTTCTTCATTCTATTTTGTGTTGTTCACAAGTTAATTATTTTGACGATTCATTTTGAAATGTGAATATGAAGAATGTGCATTCTTTAATTTCTTTTCCTTTGGCTTGGCTCCTAATCTCTTTGATTTCATTAGAGGTGGGAGGCTGCGTTTACTTTCTTGGATGGAATCCCATTTGATGTTAGAGATTTGATTGGCAACTGTTAAAAGTTAGCAACCTTGGTCAAAGATCGATGCAACTTTGAATATATGGTTTAGTTGTTCATAGAGGTTTTAAGAAGGATTAGCGCGCCAAACACCTTATACTTACATGACATGTAGTGACTTCTTTTATATGGGAGGTCATGAGTTCGAGCCTTAGTGGAGGCGATATCGATATTGACTATTTGTGCTTCAACAAAAAAAAAGGATTAGTGCTACTTAATTTATAAAAAAAAAAAAAAAGAACAAAAGAAATTGTATTGATAGTGTTTAAAGTCTAAGAAGGGGGTTTAATAGACTTTAAAAAATTAAATTATAAATTTAATACGAAGTGAGATTGAATTTATAAATCAAGGGTTAAGGAAATAAATTTCCGGGGAATTCTTCCCGATCACTTCGACAAAGTGTTCTTCACTACCTAATCTAGAGCTAGTCAAGACAAACATCACATTATTAATATATAATATATACATGTAATAATATAATTAATATATATGATGAATTACTATATATCCTATGTTCTAAAAGGTAAGCAAGTAAATTGCAAGTATCGTTTTTGAGACTTCATGTCCTATTGTAATAGTGATTAATTATTTGGATTTACTCCTCGTAACAATATGCGGAGTAATTTTATTGAAAATTTTGAATTGGCATATATTTTCAAGATAAGTATATCCTCTTTGATTGAACACGTTACTTCAAAATATATATGTGTGTCAGTGTATATGTGTGTGTGTATATATATATAGTTATTTCAAAATTTTATGTAAAGGTTCCCAACTACTATGTAGTGTGATGACACTTTTGTTGAAAAAATAATACAAAATGACATTTTATGGTACAAATATATGTGGGGTCCACTTTCAATTTGGATCGGGTTAAAGTAAATTTATGTTCTTCATAGTGAGACGAAGAAATTAATATATTGTATGTTTAAAGAAATTGATTCTCAAAATGGACTCATTTGTGTTGGAAAATGAAGGTGGAAAGACTTGTAAGTAGTTTTTGTCCCGCATTGAAAAAAAAAAAAAAAGAGAGAGAGATTTGCACCACTATATATACAAGGCCCTTTTTAACTTGTATAGCTAGGCTTTTCGCGCGCGCGCAATGGTGCAAATCAAATCCCAAATCATCCTAAAATTTTATCTAAATATTTTTTTTTGAAGACGAACAAAGATTATATTAGATCATCAGAAAGGGCATTACAAATAAAAGGAGGGACTAAAGACCACTCCTTTCGTTCAGGCATAGAAACAATCTCCCTTGCTAAGAGTCTTGCTAAGAGATGGACTATAGAGATACAACAGTGAGCAAAAGAGCTCATAGAATCTTTTACATAAGCCAAAAGCAAAAGCCGCAAACGATAGCATTTGGACTACCAAGAGTGAGTCCGTCTCAACATGAAGATGTTCGAGATTATGGCGTTTGGACCAGCCCTAATGGCTAGAGCTTCGGCTTCTCTTGGAAAATAGGAACTATTCCATGAGTGGTTGACTGCAGATATGAAATTGCCAAGATGGTCCTGTAGAACCCAACCCAGTCCCATCCTACCGGAGTTGACTTCTAGAGCTGCATCCACATTCAATTTATACCACCCCAGCCTCGTCCTACTGCATTTCTCATTGCTTTGCCGCTGCCTCTGCCTCTGATCCTGGTGATCAACCACGTCAGTGCATGCTTTCCAATCCCTCCAGATTATTTTAAGAAATGAAATTATACAATATTTTTTAAATGAAACAATTTTTATCACACATCATCCCAATATAATGAAGAGGACAATTTTAACTAACAGAACAAGAATAATTTTTCAATAAGCATTTGGAAAGTTGTTTGTCAAAATATCAAATCAACATCGTTTTATTATGAAATATTGTTGGCAAAAAAAAATCATAAATTGAGGTTTTTTTTTTCTTTTTTCTTTTGATTTCTTTTCTAAATGTTGCTGGTCTGTTGTTACTATCATGTGAGAAGAAGCTGAAAGCGAAGGAAAAGGAACATTTAAAGCAGTGTTGAGCATAAAAGTTCGGTATAAACACATAAAATCATCATTTAAAGTGATTTAATACATATATTTGGAATTTTCGGAAAAAAAAATACATATATTTGGATGGAATAACTAACCCTTAAATATAATTTGACAATAATCAGAAAGGGTGGAGTGTCTTTATATTAAAACAGGTTGGTAAAGGGAAAACCCATTATATAGGTGGGGCAAACATAATTAGCTTATCTACCAATTTTATTTTGTTTGATCATTATTAATTGTTTGATTTGGTTAAACATTCAATATAAGTGTTTGATTAATTAGTTTTTTGTAATAACTTATTGCTCCAAAACGTTAAAATTCAAAAAGCAATTTTTTTGAATCAGCTAATGCTATCAACTAGTCAAACTCATTAGTCCAGTCAGCTAACAACTATCAGCTAACAATTATTTACCAAACACTCCAAAGTAAATTATAAAGGGTCACACTTGTGTGACACCGTCTCACGGACGATCGTTATTCGTGCTACGGGTCGGGCCGGGTCGAACCAACATGCAAATATCATACTTATATGTACACTACTTTTAAATCGAAATGTAAAAATATTGTATTTTTCCTTAAAAATATTACATTTACCCTTATAAGTAACAAAAAATTTATTCCTGATTAGTATTACATTTGAGCATATAAGTATGACATTTGTGCGTATATGTATTACATTTCCATCTTGACCCAACCCGACTCGTCTCACGGTGAGACAATCTCACACAAGTTTTTGCAAAACGGTTAAAGTGCACTTTCAATCATTTAACTATTAACGATTAGCTAATTTGCTCTCTCACTATCACAAAGATGTAAATATCATTTAAAATCGTTCTGCGTCATTGCCAAATTATATTAATTAGTCTTTCAATATAATTATTGCCCTATTTCTCCCTCATTACTCACTAGGGTTTCATGCATGTTAGTAGGTCACTAGGTCCGTATGCTAAAGAATCAATTTGATAACGACGACTCAAAAAATCAATTTGACAACAATGTGGAAACAATTGAGAATGAAATTTATGTTTTTGAGTAATTGCGAGAAACTAAATTGCAGATATCAATTAATCTAAAGTAATTAATCTATAATAACTAAAGTAATTACAAGTTTTGGTATGCCCTTAGCTATAAAAAAATATATTAAATTTTCTCTAAAAATTAAAGTATAATACTATTTTACATGAAATACTGAAATAGTCTTAGACGGGACAAATTGAATATAAATATATAATGTGTCATAAGGATACATACAAAAATAATGTTAACTTTGATTAATTTTTGTTCAACTTGAAACGTTTGAAATAGAATATGTGTTCTATACGACGATGGCTTATTGCCAAGAACAATCCAACAAAACAAAAGAAGCCAGCCATTATACATATAAAATACATTCAAACCGGCCAGTAGCATCACCTGAGAAAACAATTGCCCTGACAGCCACATATTCTTCACCAAAACCTCCTCTTTATCCATTTATTCAATTTATAGATGAATTATGGATCATGTGTGAAGACTGAATATTATTTTATGAGTAAAAAAGTATGTGAACATTTTTTTTTGTTTGATAATTCAGAGATTCAAATTTAAAACTTTTTGTATTTTATGATACCAAACTAAAAAATGTATCTAATCGTAGGTCAGTCCTTTAATGGTCGATCTACTTGTTGGTTTAAGTATTTAAGCTCGGTTGATGACGTAAGGTCAGAGGTTCCCGAGCTAAATAAGGCTAAATAGAAGTCTCCAAAAGTCCTCTGTATTTAATGCGTTATTTATAGGAGAGCTGGGGAACACATGCCAGAAGCTCGACGTGTTCGACATGTGTGCTACTCATGCAGAGGGGCAGACCGGATCGGGGCCTCGCTGATTTCCCCACGTGCACGAATGTTCATGACGCCCTTGCTTCTACTGCCACTGGGTTGGGCTAATGGGATTGATGTCTAACTCTTTAAGTGAGGGAGGTCGAGTTTTTGAGTTTTTCACATTGCCCAGACCTAAGAAGCTATGATCTAGAAGGACTCAAGTCCTGGGAAATAGGGCCACTAACCAAGCCCTGGTCGGCACTTTACAGTAGGTTGGGCTGAGTTGTTCCAGGGTATATTCCCTATCAATATTAAATTAAAAAAAATGTGTGTTTTTAGTGCCCAAAAAGGTAATCAAGTGAGTGAAACATGATTTTCATACCTCAAAAGGTCACATATTCAATTCTTGCACCTTCTTAGTCAAGCTTGTGGACTCAGGAGCGGATTTTGTTTACCTGATTCACTCCAAGTTTCCTTCCTCATAAGATTTTTTTTTTATCTCAATTAAAAATTAACTAATAGTAATATGAATTGACCTTGTGATTAAGTGACATGAAGTGACTTTTTTGAATGGGAGGTCATGAGTTCGAGTCTCTATATATTCATTACTTTTTTTTTTTAATACAACTTACTCAACCTATTGAGAAGCACAAAGAGTCAACATCGCCTTACTTTTATCTATTCATCGATCTATACTTTCTCAACCTATTGAGAAGCACAAAGAGTCAACATTGCCTTACTTTTATCTGTTCATATATACTTTCTCAACCTATTGAGAAGCACAAAGAGTCAACATGAACACAAGGTGCTGGGCTCATATTCATTACTTTATTACTTAACATTTTGTTTTTTAATAAATTGAATTAAAATTTGTGCACCTTAAAGCAATCACATGCATGTCACATGCTATAATGCAATGTAGCCATATATTGATATAAACAGCTAACATGTTTAATGTTTTAATTGAAATAATATAAGCTGTGCATATGATCATTGCTGTTGTAATTAGCATTTTCCATATCTAATATAATAAAAACTAATAAGTGTGATTGAATGTTATGTTATAACATTTCATTTATGTTCGTTTTTTGGTTATATATTCTTTATACATTATGTTATAAGAGTTGTACTATATAGTATTTTGGACCATTATAACTTCCGTTATATGTTCCACTATTGTTATTGTGCACATTCGTCCATCATATATTTTCTTATATTATTCAGTAATAATAATATATACACATTATATAGCGGAGTTATATGTTTGTTATTTCCTAAAATATAAATAAGAAATTTATAAAAATGTTATTCTCAACCTACTGAAGTAGCTGAGGCTCGAACCTACCCCTTCCACATAGGGGTGCAACCGGGTGCCACTAGACTACAAGGTGATTGGCAATTTATGAGAGATTAGTATAAAAATCAAATATGTTTCCACACTGACTAATCATGGTGGTTGATTGGAATACATTACAAAAGTGTAAAGCAGTTGCTATCCCATACTTTAAAACCATAATAAATTTGATGATTTAATGGCCCCAATCCACATATGTTTTCAATGATTTTTCTCTCTTTTGGAAATGGGAAGCGTAAGGTGTTGGGTACTGGTAAGGGCTACATTGGAACTTGAAATATTCTTTAGATAGGGGTTAAAATTATACTCCGTATTAATTTTGTATAGTTGTACCTTTTTTTTTTAAGGATGGAAGGGCGGAGACTCCGGAAGAAATACAGTAATCTCTCGTAACTACGTATCTAGCTAAGGGTAGGAATACAGAATACTCATAGCCTCCTCCTCAAGCAATGTCATTAATCTCGGGGTAGGACAATTATCTCCGTCCAGATGCTATTCTAATTGTAAGTTAGATGAGCCAAAAGAAATACCATTAATAAACCGTTTTAATTTATTATTATTTGTAAACAATAAATTAAATACCACATAATAATATGCATCCTTTTTGTTATAATTTACATGTTGGCCATCATCATTTTAATTGCTCGTTTTGTTTTTGTTTTAAAATAAAAATATTCATGATTGTAATGGCTAGCAACCGAGCTTCGTCTTGTATACAAAGACGAAGCATTCATCATTGTCCCATGGGACAAAGATGAGCAATGAGCTCGCTTGTTAATTAGACGAAGATGTTTTGTCTTCACCTTAATTAATCAAACAACACTTAATTATGCAGTCATGGTATTCATTAATTAATAAGAAAAATAAAATATTTGCAAAGGGCTACAAGTAGATAGCAAAGGGTGATTGCAATGGTGGCCAGCGGTAAACAATGCTATTTTTGACAACAAATACACAATTTAAGGTAACTCCTAACCTCTCTTACAAATGAGAGTACGTGCACAGTCACTCTGGTCAATCACGCAAATTATATTGTGGACCATGATCATAGCTGATATTATAGTTGTGTTGAACGGATATTGCAGTTCTGTTGAAAAGATACTGCAGTTGTGTTGCAAGCAAACTTCAGTTGCATGGAACACAACTGTAGTATCCGTTCAACACAACTACAATATCCGTTCAATACAACTGCAGTTCCAGATGGATGACACGACCTCTGTTCCGTGCAACTGCAGTTTCCTTTCAACACAACTGCAGTATCCTTTCAATACAACTGCAATATCAACCATGACCCATGATCCACAGTATAACGACTGAGTCAATCAAGCCCACTTTTGACATGACACTATTAGATTGGATATGCCAACTTTTTTTTTTCCTTAAATTTGGTGTGAGGGAAATAATTAATACTCCGTAAATACATTGCAACAAAGGAAAAAAGTGTTGCGACAAAGGAAAGAAACGTTGCCGACATAGGAAAGAAACATTGTGGCAAAGGAAAGGAGTGCATTGGCAAAGAAAAAATACGACAAGGCCATGAAGTTACAAATATTGTATAAAGATACTTCATAAATGACGAAGAACAACTACCAAATCACAAAATGGTTTTCGACTATATCATGAAGAAGATGTCCACAATAATTCAATGTAATTTTCATTTTATTTATGCTTTTATATTTTTATTTTATGTATTAAAATTTGAGTTCAATTTAAATTTGGTAGAGATATTTTTATATTTTAACTTATGCCCTAATAACTAGAGCCAAAGACCTTGTAGTCTAATGACACCCGGTTGCACCCTACATGGAAGGGTGGATTTGAGCCTCGGTGGATGCAATATTAGCTCTTTATGTTTTATTTGGTTGAGAAAGTAGTTATGAACAGATAATACATTGTAATAGAGTCAGTAATACTAAATATAAAAAAAAAATAAAAAAAATAGAGGACTAGACACTCAAACACAAAACTCAACTACTTCTTGTACAGAAACTCTGATTAGCTAACTACCACTGATGCAATTAGCTGGATTCCAAATGGTGGTTCATTTATCACCCATAACCCATATTTAAATTGGGCAAAAGCATTTGCAAGAAAAGCTATCATTATGTGATGCCCAAATAATGTATACATTCTTCAATTAAATTAAAAAATGGAGCTAAGTCGAAATCCTTTTGATCAGTAAAAAACAATTAGTTCTAAGTCACACTCTAATAATATGCATTGAAAATGAATAAAACCTTTGTCCAAAGCAACTTAAAGGCGTTTCAACACAACTCTAATCTCAGCCTCCATAGCGCTACATGAGCCCATGCAAAACATAAAGCTAAGCTTGACAACCAAGTTCTGTAGCATCTCGTATATGAGTAGTACTTGCTTGTATTCAACTTGACTCATCCCTCTTGAGGTTTACCCCACTTTAAATACTTAGCTTCTATGCATTATTAATAGTTTACCTTTTACAAAACTTCAATGGGGGCTAGATTTATACATCTATACATACCTATATTAATTACATTATTTACACATGTCCACCCGCGCTTGCGTATACTCTTATTAATCAAAATATTAAATTCATTTCTTTTTTGTGAAGAAAATATTAAATTCATGAACCAAAAAGGCAAAAATAAGAAACACAATATATAATAGATTGTCTAAAACTAAATCTAATTGTAATTGTAATTTCACTATTGTCGTCGGGAATCAAAGTATATATATAAACAGTTGTGTTCAAATGAAAACAAGCATTTCCATGCGAACTTTTGAAAGAACGCATCCTAAGTACTACATGATGCACAACAACTACTCCAAGACGTACATGTCTAGAGGACGCATCCGGATGTGTGCGGTGCATTCGTGTAAATATTTGGTGCATTCATGTAGTAGGTGCGATGCAATCGTGTAGTAGTTGTAGAGTTGGAGTAATTACTGTGCATGCAATCGTGTAGTAATCGCAGGTTCACATAGAAAGGCTGGTTTGCATTTGAATGAGATCATATATATATATATATATATATATATATATATATATATATATATATATATATATATCAAATTACCATTTTGGTCCACTGACTATAGGGGTCTTCTTAATTGCAGTCCACGACTTTCAAAAGTGTTAATTGCATACCCTGACTATTCAATTTTTGTCAATTTTGGACACTCCAGCTAAATTGCCGGCCAAATCTCACCGGAATTTCCTAAACCCTAAAATAACAAGGGTATTTTGGTCATTTCACATTCTTGTCTTCTTCTCCGGCCACCTCCCCCTTTTCTGGCACTTTTCCGGCTTGGTTTTCCGAAGGCAAAGAACGGTTTGCTTAGCTCGACTTCAAATTTCCATTTTTGTCCTCGCCCCTATTCGACTCTAGAGAGAGAGAGAGAGAGAGAGAGAGTAGAGAGAGAAACAAAGAGAATCTCAATCTGGTGTTGAAAGGCCATGTGTCGTTGTTGATGTTTTGGACTCGTAATCCTTGAATCCGAATCCGACATTATTTTTTTTGATGAAGCAGACAACCCCTCCCAAGACGATTTAGCTTTTTAATTTTTTTTCTCTGATGAAGTGAGATTAATGTGCTATCAGCTTTGCTTCTCAAGAGGGGAAGTGAGATTAACGTGCCGGAAAAGTGCCAGAAAAGGGGAGGTGGCCGGAGAAGAAGACAGGAATGTGAAATGACTAAAATACCCTTGTTATTTTAGGGTTTAGGAAATTCCAGTGAGATTTGGCCGGAGTGTCCAAAATTGACAAAAATTGAATAGTCAGGGTATGCAATTAACACTTTTGAAAGTCGTGGACTGCAATTAAGAAGACCCCTCTAGTCAGTGGACCAAAATGACAATTTGCTCATATATATATATATATATATATATATAAAGAATGCAAGAACTTTATCCATTTGCATTCATGCATGTATGCCATCTGATCCACTGATCACTGCAGAGGAAGAGAGGTCAGTTATCTACACACTGCTATTAGCTATACTATAACCATGCAATTTGGTTGGTTATGTATTTTTATGAATTCTGATTATTTTTGTGGTCCAAAATACAAATAGTCAGTAGTAGTGAGGGGGAGGGGCATTATCGTCCTTTCACTAAACTAACAACATGTGATTTTCAAATGCTTCTGAATTCCATTGGTGCTCAAAAATTCAAAATAATTTGCAGCAAAAAAAGAAAAAAAAAAGGAAAATACAAAAATATTCAGCAGTATTTGTATTTCCCACTAAAATGCTTTTTGAGCTTTAAGGAGGTAAAAGAAGAAAAAGAATGCTACAGAAGTACAGAGTAGCAAAGCAAAAGGGGTAAATGCTCTTCCTTCTCCGTTAGTCTTGGGGGTTTTGTTTTCTCGATTCTCTCTTTCTCTCTCTATAGAACCACCCGAGGATTGGGCAGTAGGGTTTTCAGTCGGATTTTGCGAAATTTTGGTATTTTTTTTTACTTGAATTAGGTTAATGTTGGGTGTAGTTTCAGTTTTTGTTGGGATGTTAAATGCATGTTTTGGAATCGACTTTGATGATCTTTTGGCGATGCGGAGAGAAGATTGAAGTTGAAGCTCTCTTGTTTCATATTTGAGCTCTCACTCTTTTTTTGTAATAATTTTATTTTTTCTGAAGGTGTACAGATTTATCACTTCCAGTGAAGCATTTCTGACAGAATTTGGTTTCCGAGGTTTGTGTCAGATCGATTTTTGCTGGACCTGTAGACTACATTGTGTTTGGAGGGATCGGAATTGTGATATGATGGCGATGTTTTGTTGAAGCGAATTGAGGGGTTGGGACTGGATTTGGAGCTTGGAAGTTCGTTTTGGTTCGATTAGGGTGACTTGTTTTTTCAGTTATCTTACATTTTTGATTTTAAAAAAAATTCTGAACATCTAAGATTTTTTTGAGGATACTATTATAGTTTGGAGATGATGTTGGAGTGATTTTGATGTTGATGTGGTAATGGTGTGATTGATCAGTAAGGAGCCACTATTTGGGGTCTATTGTTGGTGGTGTGTGTTTGGCAAGCTATATTTGTATGTTATGCTCCTCTCCATAGTGGGACCTTGTGGAAAGCTTAATTCACTTTTGTCAAGAAAAAGTGGAGAAAAGGTTTAGCTTTTTGATCCAATTATTAGAGCCCGATCATATTGAAGAATTTGGTCGAAGGGAAGCAGTTAAAAGAATGACACAGAGGGCTAACGGTTCTTTGCCATCTCTTCAGTCAATCAAATCTTTGCCTGTGGATGCTAGATTTGTGCAATCTGGTTCCTTAAAGAAACCTGATGTGGTGAATCAGAAAGGTTATAGGATGGCATCAGATATGGTTGCAGATAATGGAGAATTCTTTGCTGAGGTTAATGGCATTTCTAATGAGGACAATGACGAATCCCCTTACAGAAGTTTTAGCTTTTCTGCCAATGAAAGGCCTTCTGCAGTTGATGATGATCTGAATGTCACTACTTACCCTTCACGATCGGTTGCCCCAACTAGTGCTGAGTCAAAGTGGAGTGATACCAAGTTCTATGCAGCCAAGAAGGTAACATCCTAATCTTGGACTTATCTACATGCCATTAAGTTAGTTCTTGTCACGTTTTATGTTTGTCATTTGAAGAATGCTTTAAAAACCAACCGATTAGTTATGTGCTTTGTTTGTTAGTGGCATCTTGTTTCCTGGTGTAGTTTGAGACAATGGTTTGAGAGTTTATGAACCTGATGGTTCATGCTTTACAGCTCCTGAGTGAATGAAACTGTAGGGTAGCTTCTGTATATAAGGTCAAGCTTGAAGAGACATTTTAAACTTTGCAGAAATGAAACAGATACAATTATATTCTCCGAGGATCAGCTGCTGCTTTGCTCAAAATAACAAGAACAACAATAGCAGCAGCAAGAATAACAACATCAATAATATTATTGAGTAGTAGATCATTCCCCTACTGTTTGGTGAAAAGGAAAAATTATTGGGAGCTACCCTAAATGATGAATCCATTGGCTAATACCTAGAGTATTATGCTATTCCTCTCACATTTGTAAAGTTTTGGATGCCTTAATAATATGCTCTAGATGAATTGATTATTAGGTGTTGTGGTTTCCTTGTGAACTATGTGAGAAGCTAGTTTTTGTTTTCATTCTTTCTGTTTTTCCTTGTATGTCCTCTTGGAAAATGGAAAATAGTATAAAAAAAAATCCTGATCGTAATCATCCTATACTAGAAGTTTTCTCTACAATTTTACTTCAGGAGTGGAATATTAGTGTGATGATAACTCCTGTACTTCCATTCAGCAATCTCATCCAGTGTGATTTATGAGCTAATGCTAGGAGCACCTTGTATTGCATAGTGGTTGCATTTATTAAAAAAGAAGAGTAGGCATGCTGCAATGGAATTTGTAGGACATAAAGCCCTTTTACATGGTTTGAGACTTTGAAGGAAACTTGATAAAGAAGTGCATTGCCTCTGACACGCATCAGAACCGTTGGATGGTATATTACTCAAGAAAGGCAGTCAGCACAAGAATGGAAATCAAGCAAATCAGGCAGCAAATTTGCAGATCATAAACATATCATAAATCATGAGATTTAACATAAAATCAGTTCCATAATTGATCCCGTTTACTAAAAGATTGAATTCAATCAATTAGTTATTCTAACCCATGGCCTTATAAACCCATATGCTTCTCTCTATTTTTTCAATGTGGGATTCCTAAAACTCACCCTCAAGTGGACTACTGGGCCATTTTGAATCTAACTAGTTGACACTTGCAATTGGATTGGACCCTCTCTTGAAATGGAAGCTTGGAAAATTGGACACCCTCCCACTTAAAGGAAGCTAGGACACCACTGAAACACCATGGGCAGACAACTGGGTGAACTGGCCTTGGGCCACTAGGACGGGACATCTAGACAAACTATAGGGCAAACAAAGTGGGCCAAACAAACTTTGATATCATGTTAGAATCTAAGATTGAACTGAGGTCACTCAATTGGGCTGTAATGCACATGGGCTAAACCACACTGGGTATTGAATTCAATTAATTAGTTAGTCTAATTTGTGACCTTATAAACCATTATGTTTCTCTCTATTTTTTCATTTTGGATTCCTAACATATACATTGTATTACATTATAAGTAGGGACCTCGAAGGCATTGAATAAACATCCTAAGTAATATAGCTCTAGGAACTGGGCAAAGGATCTATATTCTTGCTGGAGGGTGTCTCTTCACATCCTTGTTTGATCTCTTTGTTCAATAATAACAGACTTAACAGTTGCTATCATTCTTCCCTTTTCCCTGCCGCTTTACTTTAACAGCTGGGATTCTCAGAGTGATAGCTATTTGAACAGTATATTACTCTATTCTTTAATGTATATTTAACTGCAAGGCCTCTAATGTTATAAGTGTAATTTAGGATGTAGAAGATTTGTGGTCAAGGTGCTTTTGCTGTCCCGATCATGTGTCTGCTTCCTTTTTCAGATGCATTTTACTTGTACTGCCATTGTCTATTCCAGTGTTGAACCTTGATAGATAGCTACTGCCTAATCTATCTTTGATATTTTTGATTTGCTTCGGATAAAAACATTCATAAATGTTTTCTAATTTTGGGATATTCTGTTGTCATTCAGCGTTGTCATCATTTTCCAGTAATATTTTCTCCTTTATCAATGAAATATCCTTTTCTATCATTTTCTGCGTATGTGGAGAATTAACTGTGTCTCTACTCTCTCTCTCTCTCTCTCTCACACTCTCTTGGGGTGATTAGGCCTCTTCTTGATTTTTGTAATCATATTTGCATAGGAGCCGAGGATTTACCCATCTGAATTTGTTATCATCTTTGCACATTTTTACTGATTTTATTACCTATTTATTAAAGTTGGCTTTTTTAAAAAGGTCCGTTCTTGGTTACAACTTCCGGATGGAAACTGGCAGCTGGTAACAATTATATCCACCTCTGGAACTGAGTCAGTGATATCATTCTCTGATGGAAGAGTGAGTTTATTTAGATTTTTTAGATGTAAAGTAATCAATTCGATATCTCTTATTCTCTTTATCTTTTTTTGTTCTGCCTTGATCTCAGGTGCAAAATGTGAAATCTGAAAATCTGCTACCAGCTAATCCAGATATCCTTGATGGGGTGGATGATCTTATGCAACTAAGTTATCTGAATGAGCCATCAGTTCTGTATAATCTTCAGTACCGGTACAATAAAGATATGATATACGTAAGCACATATTTGGAATTTTTGATGTTTTGTTAATCTTGCTTGTGAAGAACTTGTTTGACTCATAAAATAATGTATTTCCAGTCTAAAGCTGGACCTGTTCTTGTTGCGATTAATCCCTTCAAGAATGTTCCATTGTATGGGAATGATGACGTTGAAGCTTATAAGCGTAAATCCTCTGATAGCCCACATGTGTATGCTATCACAGATACAGCAATGAGGGAGATGGTTCGAGGTACTCTATGGTTACATAATGACTTTTTTTTTTTTTTTTTTTTTTTTTTTCCTGGGGATAATGATTAGGTTTCGTGGACTTCTGTGGTTATTTATTTTAGAGAAGTCTGACACATCATTTTTATTGCAGATGAAGTAAATCAGTCTATTATTATAAGGTTAGCAAGTTCAATTCTTCATAGTTATCATTGTTGTTGTCTCGTAAAAGTGAAAACTTTATTCTAAAGTCAAATTCAAAACTATACCTAAACGGTATTGATTTCGATTTTTTTTTTTTTAATGAAACTTTGAAGAATGTAACAAACATAAGCATAGGTTTGATAACAAAGTGAAACATGAATTATTGAAGGATGACAGGCATGAAGTGTTTTCAACAGTGGCATATTAAATATACCATGTTGCATAAACATGTCCTGCCTGGTATTGTTCTGCCAGTAAGGCATAGAATTATATTTTTCTGTACATTGCAAGCGCTGCTCATTTATTTACTCTTTGTTTTGTCACCAGTGGAGAAAGTGGAGCAGGCAAGACTGAGACAGCAAAGATTGCAATGCAATACTTGGCTGCACTTGGAGGTGGCAGTGGAATTGAGTATGAAATTCTGAAAACAAATCCCATATTGGAGGCCTTTGGAAATGCAAAAACATTAAGGAATGATAACTCAAGTCGATTTGTAAGTTTAATTAATAATCATTAGTTAATCCTTTTTCTTTGTTAATAATACTTAATATAATGGAATATAATGATATTTTGTACAAGTGAAGTTCTGATGTACTGTTGCTAGACTTTGATAATTTAGCGATTCATTGACAGGGAAAGCTGATTGAAATCCATTTTAGTGAGACTGGAAAGATATCTGGTGCTAATATTCAGACTTGTAAGCAAGCATTTTGTTTGGCTTTCTTGTGATGTGTATGCACATGACATTTACTTTATGAGGTTACTCTGACTAACATTGTGATGCACTTTTGTTTTCTGCTTTTCTGCTCTGCACTGTGGTGCTTAATCTTCTCAGTTCTACTTGAAAAGGTATATCTCTGTTATATTTTTTCAATATTGGTTAATTCAAGTGTTTCTTATATGGACTTCATTAAGTTTCTACTTTCTACTTGCAGTCAAGAGTGGTCCAGTGCACAGAGGGAGAAAGGTCATATCATATCTTTTATCATCTCTGTTCGGGAGCTCCACCTGCACTAAGGGGTACAAATCTAATAAAATATTAATTTTCTAATGGGGTGTTCATTGCATTAGTTTGGTAGACAAACAGTTTGCTTGCTAAAATGTTATGTCTGCTTGTATGTATAAGAAATGATACTCCATATAAGTCTGTTAGAGGGAACATAAAAATAACTTTTCCCCCGTCTCTTTGGGCCATGTGAGAAATCATTAGCAGAGGGGATATTTTATCTGGTGCTCTCCACTACAAATTAGGTATGAGCTTGAAGTCAGGATAGGATATTTGCAAACCAAAACCAGGTTAAACTCAGACCAGATGGTTGCTGTATATTTATAGTCCTGCATAAGTAAAAAGTTCCCTTAAACAGTGAATGCCTGAATGGTTTCCATATTTTCTCGCTGCTTTATAGAGTTGCGAAATCCTAGATGTATAGATGATGAAACTGTAAGAATAATGTCATACAGGGAAATTTATTTATAGTATTTCGCAGTTGAAGTGTCTTGTTCCTTACTCCAGGATACTACCATGTAATTGATTTCTAATGTATTTTTCTGACATGTTAAGTATGAGTTTTCTTAATTTTCACTTTTTTTGAGTCTCCTCTTGCAGACAAATTAAATTTGAAGGGAGCTTATGAGTATAAATATTTGAGACAAAGTAATTGCTTCTCAATTTCTGGGGTTGATGATGCCGAACAATTTAAATTTGTCACAGTAATTCTCTTTCCTAGTCTATTTTAGACTTTTGTAGATGCTTCACATTATTGTAATCTGTTTTGATATATATTTTTTCTTTCCATGTGAAGCAAAGTTATGTTTCCAGAGGCTAAATTTTATTGTTATGTTTCAGGAAGCTTTAGATGTTGTCCATGTTAGCAAAGAAGACCAGGAAAGTGTATTCTCAATGCTAGCAGCAGTGTTGTGGCTGGGGAACATATCCTTTACAGTTATTGACAGTGAAAACCATGTTGAACCTGTTGATGATGAAGGTAAAAGTTTTTAAAACCTTAAAACTCTTTAGTAGGTTGAAGGTCGAAAGAACCTCAGGGGTTTAGCAAAACCCTTCTGCAGTTTCAATTATTCTTGCCCCAAAATTTGTATTTCGTAACTGTTAGTTTATATCATTTTAATGTGCTTATAGAGAAGTAGCTCTTCTTGTAACTTGGAAGTTTTGATGTTAACATTGATACCTACTTTTCCAGGTCTGATTACTGTTGCTACTTTATTGGGATGTGAGGTTGAGGCATTAAAACTAGCTTTGTCAACACGAAAAATGAGAGTTGGAAAAGATAACATAATTCAAAAGCTGACGGCATCTCAGGCATGGATGCATTCAGATTAAGCAGTTTTATGTGGAAAGTGGTATTTTTTAAGATATTATATATACTGGGAGACTAAGTACTTATTGGATCATATGTTTACATCATTCAGGCCATTGAAACAAGAGATGCGTTGGCAAAATCAATTTATTCTTGCTTATTTGATTGGTTGGTTGAACAAATAAATAAGTCACTTGCAGTTGGAAAACGCCGAACTGGGAGATCTATTAGCATTCTTGATATTTATGGTTTTGAATCATTTGAGGTATGGTCTGTTTTATTTTCTGTTTCTGTTGTTTCTTGCTTGTCTTGTAATTCAACTTCACTTTCCTTTTCAGAGGAACAGCTTTGAGCAGTTTTGTATTAATTATGCCAATGAAAGATTGCAGCAGCACTTTAATCGCCACTTATTCAAGTTGGAACAAGAGGTGACTGTCCTGTTTCTCTACTTATATTAAAGCTCATTGTAGTCTGGCATTCAAATGCCTTAGTGAGGCATGCCCATTTTCACTCTAAGGTTTTTTCTTTGGCTCGCCTAAAATACTTATATAAATATAATATACATCTTGTCTACACTAGACTAGATGCTGTTTTCTATTTTATCTTTTCTCCAAGATATGCTGAAAAAATCATGTAGTCTTTTTCTGTACAGAGTACATCAATGGGAGTTGCGGTTGGGGGGGGGGGTACGGGATCTAAGCCTAATGCCAAATGCTTGGGAAGTGTGAAATAATATAGGTTTATTATTATTTCTGTGTATTTACACTTCATAAGGTCCTATATTTATATACATATGAAATACAAGTTGGCCTAAGTCCACCAGTCCACCACTACAATCAAGGGTTAGGGTTTAATATTCAACATTTCAACAGGAAGAAACTTTGCCTAAGACCAATCTAAGCTCAAACCTATCATAGTTGCTACTCCCACTGTCCAATTTATGTGTCACTTTTTAGTATATTCTTATTTCATAGATGATCAAGATCTGAACTGATGAACTAGATCTCTTGCAGAAAATTTAACCTGCATTTATTTTTGTTTAACACTTTGGATCTGAACAAGATTTCACAGATATTTAGAATGTACTTAATGGATAAAGAAGTGAAGAATAAAACTTATGCTAGAGATAATGTTGGCTGAATTTTATCGTAATATATATATATATATATATATATATTTGAAGTTCTATTTATTTTTTTGGCTTTTTCTAATGGATGGTTTGTAAATGTAGGAACTTTTTGGAGTTTTTATTTTCATTGTGTTTCTATATCAGTTAGCACCTTCAAGTTCTCTTGGAGTTATCTTACTGTTCAAGGACTCTCTTTGGATCGCACCAACTTAGTTTTATGATATTAAATTTCACTCATAAAAGGATGAAGCATGCTGATTTATAGATGTCATTTAGATCCTTGAGAACACAAGAAAAAGAGATATTCTGTGTGTTTAACACAATAAAATGTAGAACCAGTCACCAATATGATTAAAAGTAGAACCAGTTAGAGTGTGATTAGAAGTGCTTGTTAAGGTTCTAAATGTTCACATGCATTTGAAATTTTGAATTCTTCTATGGATTCAGAGAGTTTTGGTATGCTTGCCTGCATAGCCATGTCAACTCTGATCTGAGATTTGGATTTATTTCCAGGAATACATCCAAGATGGCATTGACTGGACAAAAGTTGATTTTGATGACAACAAAGATTGCTTAAATCTTTTTGAGAAGGTACTGAATCACTTTTATTTATTTATTTATTTTTATGGGGGGTTTACGATAAACATTTTGGTTTAGTAATGTTTTTAAGTAGATATTTCGAGATTAAGATTTTGATAATTTAATGAGGATGCTATGTTAGTTGTTGAAAAACCTACTTGGACAGTTTGCCAGGAACAACTAAGACCTACATTGGATTGTTTGGAAATTTTGATTCCTTAAAAGATATGAATACAGATTGGTTAAAAGTTAGACAGGACAAGGGTGTGAAGAAATGAACAGATCATGTGAATTAGAATGAACTCTGCAGGTTTCGAGAGAACTGTGGTGTTAAGAGCCCCACATTGATAAAATAAGAGAGAACATATGAGTTTATAAGGCTATGGGTTAGACTAACTAATTGATTGGATTCAATCTTTTAGTGTGGTTTGGTCCATGTGCATTATAGCTCAATTGAGTGACCTAGGATAACCTGGACACGCTTGCTAGGCCAGCCATTTCCATAGCTGACACAACAGTGAAATCCATTTTATATATGTTTATTCAGGGCATATATCCTATAAAAATACATTTTTCAGCCCTTGAATCAAGGTTGGATTGCTTATTGTTGGGTATATCAGATATGAACAAAGGCTATACAGCCAAAAATTTTTAGAGGCAAGTCTGATTATATTCTTGACAAGGGATTTTTTTGCTTGTCTGTTTTTTTTAAACAGGTCAAAGGTGTGTTGTATTTTAAAACACGTTTAGACAACCTCTTAATCAAATAAGAAGCTGTTAGAATAGGGTAACCCTAGCCAAGATGGCAAGAGATCTACACTTGTAACCACAAGGTCACGAGTTCGAATCCTTGCCCTCTTGGTTTGAGCTGGTCAATTATGGGTAACCTAGGTTGGCTTACTTGTGTTTCTTTGTCGGCTAGGGTTTACCTACACCCTTTTGTGGGTATTATTAGTGTGATTGAAGCAATTTTGGCCATTGGTTAAAAAGTGTTAGTGTAATCAATCCCAAAAACATGTGTATATCCCTTGGTGAGTGGTGACCAGTCGGGCTTTGAGTCTATCTACCTGTCTATTGGATCCAACTTTCACGATATATATCCATCTGCCAATCGTTATATCGTGGACCAGGGTCCATAGTGCACTATGGACCCTGGTTCGAAACGACGTCGTTTCGAATGTTAGTGGATGGTGGACGCAAATGACTTCAGGGAATACACATAATCCTTGTCTAGAATACACGGAACGACTTGAGGGAATACACAGAAATCATCCTCCTAACATTCGAATACACAAAACACATCACAACCTATGTTTAAGTACCCCTAACATGAATACACAGAATCGTAGTCTACAATGCACAGAATGCCTTCACAGAATACACAGAAAATGAAAACACCAAATACACAAACACATCACCCCTTGTTTAAGTACCACTAACATGAATACACAGAATCCTTGTCTAGAATACACAGAATATTGACACAACTACACATAAATCATCCTCCTAATATTCGAATACACAGCACGTCATAATCTATGTTTAAGTACCCCTAACATGAATACACAGAATCGTAGTTTACAATACACAGAATGCCTTCAAAGAATACACAGATTATTAACACAAATACACAGACTGGCCGAAACGGGAAACGTGATTTCCAAAAAACTAAACCGTTAATTAAAATGGCCAAAACGACGTTGTTTTGGTACGGGGTGCACAATGCATTGTGCACCCTGGTCCAAGATATAAATTGCCTCCATTGCAACCAACAACTCTTGTACTTGTGGGTAATGGAACTAACTCCCAAGTCCTTGATGAATGAAGAACAACCATTTCATCTGTTATAGTATGGAGTATTGGATTTTTATAAATTACAGAACAACACTTATAATTATGGAATGATGAGTCATGTATATTTATTTACATAAAATGTAATATCTTGTATACTTAAATTATTTTTAATTGTTTTTCCAGTCTTGTCTGATTGTCTAACTCCATGTTCTGCTTCTAAGAAATTTGCTATGTCATGAATGCATAACATTTTTACTCTGCATTCTGTTCTTCTCATTCCGCATTCCTCAAATTGCCAAATAATAATATGGAAATGATGGCCCGCTCAATCCTTTGTTACATCATTCCAGGCATCCTGTTAACAATAACATGTTGAGACTCTAGCACTCATGGCATTGCCATTAGGTTGGTAAAACTATGTGGGCAAATTCATTTTGTATCACAGGGTGAAATTATTGATACTGATGTGAGAACTAAGATATTCATGTTTTCTGTCAAGACGCTCTTCGTATTATTTGTAGTTCAATATGAGGTATGCAGTTGATCTCTTTGTAACTTCATTTCTCTATTGGCAGAAACCACTTGGATTGTTATCTCTTTTAGATGAGGAGTCCACCTTTCCAAATGGCACCGACATGACATTTGCCAATAAACTCAAGCAGCATTTAAATTCTAATCCTTGTTTCAAAGGCGATCGAGAGAAGTCTTTTACAGTATGCCATTACGCAGGCGAGGTATGCAGGTCTATGATAAATTCTAGTTTGCTGACCTCTCAACCCTTTCCCAGAAGAAAGGGAAGAAAATAATCCTTTACTTTCAAGTTCTTTATCAGTTTATCCCTTGATTGTCTTCAGGTCATTGGTTCAGCCCTGAAAATTGTCTCTCTGAAAATATAGTTAGGGCTGCATACATATTTTTTCTCCATCTTGCAATGTTGTAGGAGTTTAGGACATTAGGCCTGGCCTTTTAATATAGGATTAAAGATGATTGAAGTTGAGCTTTAGTTAGTACTTTCATTTGGTATATTATGTAGCACTGCATGGCCATATCGCTTTCTGGAGAGTGTTTCTACAGACAACTAATGTGTGTTGTGCTTTGAGAATATCAGAATGACCTGTTAGAGCTGTTCAGCTTTATTTCATTTATTTTCTTCAATCTGGAAGTTCAGTGGTCTTTCTTCCCCAGGTAACATATGACGCATTTGGTTTTCTTGAGAAGAACCGTGATTTACTCCACTTGGATTCCATTCAACTTCTATCTTCTTGCAAGTGCCACCTTCCTCAGATATTTGCATCGAATATGTTAACTCAAAGTGAGAAGCCTGTTGTTGGGCCCTTGTACAAATCTGGGGGAGCAGATTCTCAGAAATTAAGTGTTGCAACAAAGTTCAAGGTAATATTACAGACTTAAAATTGATTTATAAAACATAAAATATCTTGGCGATTACTTGCCCTAAATTATTTTAAGTATGGAGCACCAACATGGTTGCTAGGCTTGTGATGAACTTTTGAGCATTAAAGGTCAAGGAAAAAGATCATGATATTTAAATGTTTTTACTTATTGTAAACTTTTTATAAAAAAATACTAGTGAATGTTAATTCTTGTATTATTGTTTTATTTTTTAAGACTTGTATTCTGTGCTTCGTGTTGTTTAATGGAAGTGCAATCAGCTGCTGGGTGTATAATAGATCTTGCAGAGCAATTGTTTTACAGATAGACTTATGCTCCATGTAATTCTATGGTTTATTTATTCAGTTTGGTGGAATTAACTGCTGAACCATAAAGTGCATACTGTATTTTGTTTAGGATAAATGATCTTATAGTTCAATAACAGTGCAAAAATGATAATAGAAATAAAATTTTAGGTTTAGTAAGAGCAATTCATTCATCCTTTTATTCAAGTCGTTAAAAATATTATACTCCATACCTTTTTCTGGGCAGGTGTAGTTTGCTACTCTGTATTATATTTAAATTGTGGTTGTATTTGTACTTTTAGGGTCAACTGTTCCAATTGATGCAACGCCTAGAGAGCACAACACCCCATTTTATACGTTGTATAAAGCCTAACAGCTTTCAGTCTCCTGGAAAGTATGATCAAGGACTCGTATTGCAACAGCTGCGATGTTGTGGTGTCTTAGAAGTAGTTCGAATATCGAGATCTGGATTTCCTACTAGAATGTCCCATCAAAAGTTTGCTAGAAGGTAAGCTTGAATGTTGTTGTCACTGTGAAGCGTCTAAAGTTTTTATTTTTCACCATCTTTATAATTGCCGTCATATATAATGATATCAGATATGGATTTCTTCTATTGGACCATGTTGCATCACAAGATCCACTTAGTGTCTCAGTTGCAATTCTCCATCAGTTCAACATTCTGCCTGATATGTATCAGGTTGGATACACCAAGCTGTTCTTCCGAACAGGGCAGGTGAGATAAATAGTTATCCTTGATTTCCCTCTTTCTCCATTTCAGTCCGTGTGATTAACCTGATGATTGAACTAGAAATTTTTCATTGCTATTGAGGTTGTTGCATTATGGTTAGTCACTTAATTGCAACATTAATTTCAGGTTGGGGTGCTTGAGGATACTAGAAATCGCACCCTCCGCGGTATCTTACGTGTTCAAAGCTGCTTTAGAGGTCATCAAGCCCGTACTTACCTGAAACAATTGAAGAGAAGAGTTACAACTCTTCAGTCATGTACGCTAGCTTGCTTTCAATCAAATATTGGAATTTTTATCTTGGTGTACAAGGAACTAATCCCTTCGTAACTTATTCTGCATAGTTGTTCGTGGTGAGAAAACAAGAAGAGAATATGCAATCTTATTACAGAAACATAGAGCAGCTGTTTGTATACAGAAACAGATAAAAGGACGGATTCACAGGAGGACCCTCAAAAATGTTCATAGTGCATCAATCATTATACAATCAGGTAAATATTCAAATTAATCCATTATGACCAAACTGATCTGAGACAATGGCCAAATAGCACATCTTTAATGGCAATGGAATGTATTTCAAACCAATTGCTGTCATTTGGGGCTTTATTTAGGTTTCAGATAAAAGTTACTCCAGTCCTGCCTGGATTGTCAAAAAGGATATTTTTTCCACTGGCTTTAATGTTTACAGTATATAATGTTCAAAAATGATCTGCTTTTTACTAGAAGATGCAGATTTGTTGATTTATTCTCTTGTTTTCTACAGTTATCCGTGGGTGGTTGGTCAGAAGATGCTCTGGGGATATAGGACTGCTACAGTTTGGAGGCAAAAAGGTAATTATGGAATTAAGGGACCGTTGAAAACCTGAAAAATATTTTCTGGAAAATGATTTCTAGAAAATGAATCATTTTCTGATGTTTGGCTGAATACAAGAAAATTATCTTCTTTTTTTTTTTTTTTTTTTTTTTTTTTTTTTTTTTTTTTTTTTTTTTTTTTTTTTTTTTTTT